>NW_028301601.1:0-303030 GCF_987345545.1 Pholcus phalangioides
ATAGCCCGATCTACCGTGGCAACGACAGTTGTCTCGGACAGCTCAAAGTCCCGGTAGAGGGCGATGGTATAGAGAAAACGGCTTCAGGACGCCGTGTAATCGATTCCGACCGATGCATCGGCAGTAGTTCGCGACCCCGCCGATAGGTGGCGCTGCGAAAGCTAACGGGACAGCTCCGAGTCCCGGCAGAGGGCGCTGGTAGTAAGGGGGAATGGCTTGGAGACGACATTAGGCGATGGGGAATGTGGTCGTTACGGGTATGTGGGTTAAGCCTGCTATCACCAGGAGGTGCTTACAAACCCGAGTGACGGTCGAGGACGCCCCTATTTATACCTTCCGGAGACCCGATTCCAAAAATTTCCTGGAAAATATTTAAATTTCCCGCTAAATTTTTGGTATTTTCCACGAATTCTTCGTTTCAGACAGCGCATGCGCGATAGCCCGATCTACCGTGGCAACGACAGTTGTCTCGGACAGCTCAAAGTCCCGGTAGAGGGCGATGGTATAGAGAAAACGGCTTCAGGACGCCGTGTAATCGATTCCGACCGATGCATCGGCAGTAGTTCGCGACCCCGCCGATAGGTGGCGCTGCGAAAGCTAACGGGACAGCTCCGAGTCCCGGCAGAGGGCGCTGGTAGTAAGGGGGAATGGCTTGGAGACGACATTAGGCGATGGGGAATGTGGTCGTTACGGGTATGTGGGTTAAGCCTGCTATCACCAGGAGGTGCTTACAAACCCGAGTGACGGTCGAGGACGCCCCTATTTATACCTTCCGGAGACCCCGATTCCAAAAATTTCCTGGAAAATATTTAAATTTCCCGCTAAATTTTTGGTATTTTCCACGAATTCTTCGTTTCAGACAGCGCATGCGCGATAGCCCGATCTACCGTGGCAACGACAGTTGTCTCGGACAGCTCAAAGTCCCGGTAGAGGGCGATGGTATAGAGAAAACGGCTTCAGGACGCCGTGTAATCGATTCCGACCGATGCATCGGCAGTAGTTCGCGACCCCGCCGATAGGTGGCGCTGCGAAAGCTAACGGGACAGCTCCGAGTCCCGGCAGAGGGCGCTGGTAGTAAGGGGGAATGGCTTGGAGACGACATTAGGCGATGGGGAATGTGGTCGTTACGGGTATGTGGGTTAAGCCTGCTATCACCAGGAGGTGCTTACAAACCCGAGTGACGGTCGAGGACGCCCCTATTTATACCTTCCGGAGACCCGATTCCAAAAATTTCCTGGAAAATATTTAAATTTCCCGCTAAATTTTTGGTATTTTCCACGAATTCTTCGTTTCAGACAGCGCATGCGCGATAGCCCGATCTACCGTGGCAACGACAGTTGTCTCGGACAGCTCAAAGTCCCGGTAGAGGGCGATGGTATAGAGAAAACGGCTTCAGGACGCCGTGTAATCGATTCCGACCGATGCATCGGCAGTAGTTCGCGACCCCGCCGATAGGTGGCGCTGCGAAAGCTAACGGGACAGCTCCGAGTCCCGGCAGAGGGCGCTGGTAGTAAGGGGGAATGGCTTGGAGACGACATTAGGCGATGGGGAATGTGGTCGTTACGGGTATGTGGGTTAAGCCTGCTATCACCAGGAGGTGCTTACAAACCCGAGTGACGGTCGAGGACGCCCCTATTTATACCTTCCGGAGACCCGATTCCAAAAATTTCCTGGAAAATATTTAAATTTCCCGCTAAATTTTTGGTATTTTCCACGAATTCTTCGTTTCAGACAGCGCATGCGCGATAGCCCGATCTACCGTGGCAACGACAGTTGTCTCGGACAGCTCAAAGTCCCGGTAGAGGGCGATGGTATAGAGAAAACGGCTTCAGGACGCCGTGTAATCGATTCCGACCGATGCATCGGCAGTAGTTCGCGACCCCGCCGATAGGTGGCGCTGCGAAAGCTAACGGGACAGCTCCGAGTCCCGGCAGAGGGCGCTGGTAGTAAGGGGGAATGGCTTGGAGACGACATTAGGCGATGGGGAATGTGGTCGTTACGGGTATGTGGGTTAAGCCTGCTATCACCAGGAGGTGCTTACAAACCCGAGTGACGGTCGAGGACGCCCCTATTTATACCTTCCGGAGACCCGATTCCAAAAATTTCCTGGAAAATATTTAAATTTCCCGCTAAATTTTTGGTATTTTCCACGAATTCTTCGTTTCAGACAGCGCATGCGCGATAGCCCGATCTACCGTGGCAACGACAGTTGTCTCGGACAGCTCAAAGTCCCGGTAGAGGGCGATGGTATAGAGAAAACGGCTTCAGGACGCCGTGTAATCGATTCCGACCGATGCATCGGCAGTAGTTCGCGACCCCGCCGATAGGTGGCGCTGCGAAAGCTAACGGGACAGCTCCGAGTCCCGGCAGAGGGCGCTGGTAGTAAGGGGGAATGGCTTGGAGACGACATTAGGCGATGGGGAATGTGGTCGTTACGGGTATGTGGGTTAAGCCTGCTATCACCAGGAGGTGCTTACAAACCCGAGTGACGGTCGAGGACGCCCCTATTTATACCTTCCGGAGACCCGATTCCAAAAATTTCCTGGAAAATATTTAAATTTCCCGCTAAATTTTTGGTATTTTCCACGAATTCTTCGTTTCAGACAGCGCATGCGCGATAGCCCGATCTACCGTGGCAACGACAGTTGTCTCGGACAGCTCAAAGTCCCGGTAGAGGGCGATGGTATAGAGAAAACGGCTTCAGGACGCCGTGTAATCGATTCCGACCGATGCATCGGCAGTAGTTCGCGACCCCGCCGATAGGTGGCGCTGCGAAAGCTAACGGGACAGCTCCGAGTCCCGGCAGAGGGCGCTGGTAGTAAGGGGGAATGGCTTGGAGACGACATTAGGCGATGGGGAATGTGGTCGTTACGGGTATGTGGGTTAAGCCTGCTATCACCAGGAGGTGCTTACAAACCCGAGTGACGGTCGAGGACGCCCCTATTTATACCTTCCGGAGACCCGATTCCAAAAATTTCCTGGAAAATATTTAAATTTCCCGCTAAATTTTTGGTATTTTCCACGAATTCTTCGTTTCAGACAGCGCATGCGCGATAGCCCGATCTACCGTGGCAACGACAGTTGTCTCGGACAGCTCAAAGTCCCGGTAGAGGGCGATGGTATAGAGAAAACGGCTTCAGGACGCCGTGTAATCGATTCCGACCGATGCATCGGCAGTAGTTCGCGACCCCGCCGATAGGTGGCGCTGCGAAAGCTAACGGGACAGCTCCGAGTCCCGGCAGAGGGCGCTGGTAGTAAGGGGGAATGGCTTGGAGACGACATTAGGCGATGGGGAATGTGGTCGTTACGGGTATGTGGGTTAAGCCTGCTATCACCAGGAGGTGCTTACAAACCCGAGTGACGGTCGAGGACGCCCCTATTTATACCTTCCGGAGACCCGATTCCAAAAATTTCCTGGAAAATATTTAAATTTCCCGCTAAATTTTTGGTATTTTCCACGAATTCTTCGTTTCAGACAGCGCATGCGCGATAGCCCGATCTACCGTGGCAACGACAGTTGTCTCGGACAGCTCAAAGTCCCGGTAGAGGGCGATGGTATAGAGAAAACGGCTTCAGGACGCCGTGTAATCGATTCCGACCGATGCATCGGCAGTAGTTCGCGACCCCGCCGATAGGTGGCGCTGCGAAAGCTAACGGGACAGCTCCGAGTCCCGGCAGAGGGCGCTGGTAGTAAGGGGGAATGGCTTGGAGACGACATTAGGCGATGGGGAATGTGGTCGTTACGGGTATGTGGGTTAAGCCTGCTATCACCAGGAGGTGCTTACAAACCCGAGTGACGGTCGAGGACGCCCCTATTTATACCTTCCGGAGACCCGATTCCAAAAATTTCCTGGAAAATATTTAAATTTCCCGCTAAATTTTTGGTATTTTCCACGAATTCTTCGTTTCAGACAGCGCATGCGCGATAGCCCGATCTACCGTGGCAACGACAGTTGTCTCGGACAGCTCAAAGTCCCGGTAGAGGGCGATGGTATAGAGAAAACGGCTTCAGGACGCCGTGTAATCGATTCCGACCGATGCATCGGCAGTAGTTCGCGACCCCGCCGATAGGTGGCGCTGCGAAAGCTAACGGGACAGCTCCGAGTCCCGGCAGAGGGCGCTGGTAGTAAGGGGAATGGCTTGGAGACGACATTAGGCGATGGGGAATGTGGTCGTTACGGGTATGTGGGTTAAGCCTGCTATCACCAGGAGGTGCTTACAAACCCGAGTGACGGTCGAGGACGCCCCTATTTATACCTTCCGGAGACCCGATTCCAAAAATTTCCTGGAAAATATTTAAATTTCCCGCTAAATTTTTGGTATTTTCCACGAATTCTTCGTTTCAGACAGCGCATGCGCGATAGCCCGATCTACCGTGGCAACGACAGTTGTCTCGGACAGCTCAAAGTCCCGGTAGAGGGCGATGGTATAGAGAAAACGGCTTCAGGACGCCGTGTAATCGATTCCGACCGATGCATCGGCAGTAGTTCGCGACCCCGCCGATAGGTGGCGCTGCGAAAGCTAACGGGACAGCTCCGAGTCCCGGCAGAGGGCGCTGGTAGTAAGGGGGAATGGCTTGGAGACGACATTAGGCGATGGGAATGTGGTCGTTACGGGTATGTGGGTTAAGCCTGCTATCACCAGGAGGTGCTTACAAACCCGAGTGACGGTCGAGGACGCCCCTATTTATACCTTCCGGAGACCCGATTCCAAAAATTTCCTGGAAAATATTTAAATTTCCCGCTAAATTTTTGGTATTTTCCACGAATTCTTCGTTTCAGACAGCGCATGCGCGATAGCCCGATCTACCGTGGCAACGACAGTTGTCTCGGACAGCTCAAAGTCCCGGTAGAGGGCGATGGTATAGAGAAAACGGCTTCAGGACGCCGTGTAATCGATTCCGACCGATGCATCGGCAGTAGTTCGCGACCCCGCCGATAGGTGGCGCTGCGAAAGCTAACGGGACAGCTCCGAGTCCCGGCAGAGGGCGCTGGTAGTAAGGGGGAATGGCTTGGAGACGACATTAGGCGATGGGGAATGTGGTCGTTACGGGTATGTGGGTTAAGCCTGCTATCACCAGGAGGTGCTTACAAACCCGAGTGACGGTCGAGGACGCCCCTATTTATACCTTCCGGAGACCCGATTCCAAAAATTTCCTGGAAAATATTTAAATTTCCCGCTAAATTTTTGGTATTTTCCACGAATTCTTCGTTTCAGACAGCGCATGCGCGATAGCCCGATCTACCGTGGCAACGACAGTTGTCTCGGACAGCTCAAAGTCCCGGTAGAGGGCGATGGTATAGAGAAAACGGCTTCAGGACGCCGTGTAATCGATTCCGACCGATGCATCGGCAGTAGTTCGCGACCCCGCCGATAGGTGGCGCTGCGAAAGCTAACGGGACAGCTCCGAGTCCCGGCAGAGGGCGCTGGTAGTAAGGGGGAATGGCTTGGAGACGACATTAGGCGATGGGGAATGTGGTCGTTACGGGTATGTGGGTTAAGCCTGCTATCACCAGGAGGTGCTTACAAACCCGAGTGACGGTCGAGGACGCCCCTATTTATACCTTCCGGAGACCCGATTCCAAAAATTTCCTGGAAAATATTTAAATTTCCCGCTAAATTTTTGGTATTTTCCACGAATTCTTCGTTTCAGACAGCGCATGCGCGATAGCCCGATCTACCGTGGCAACGACAGTTGTCTCGGACAGCTCAAAGTCCCGGTAGAGGGCGATGGTATAGAGAAAACGGCTTCAGGACGCCGTGTAATCGATTCCGACCGATGCATCGGCAGTAGTTCGCGACCCCGCCGATAGGTGGCGCTGCGAAAGCTAACGGGACAGCTCCGAGTCCCGGCAGAGGGCGCTGGTAGTAAGGGGGAATGGCTTGGAGACGACATTAGGCGATGGGGAATGTGGTCGTTACGGGTATGTGGGTTAAGCCTGCTATCACCAGGAGGTGCTTACAAACCCGAGTGACGGTCGAGGACGCCCCTATTTATACCTTCCGGAGACCCGATTCCAAAAATTTCCTGGAAAATATTTAAATTTCCCGCTAAATTTTTGGTATTTTCCACGAATTCTTCGTTTCAGACAGCGCATGCGCGATAGCCCGATCTACCGTGGCAACGACAGTTGTCTCGGACAGCTCAAAGTCCCGGTAGAGGGCGATGGTATAGAGAAAACGGCTTCAGGACGCCGTGTAATCGATTCCGACCGATGCATCGGCAGTAGTTCGCGACCCCGCCGATAGGTGGCGCTGCGAAAGCTAACGGGACAGCTCCGAGTCCCGGCAGAGGGCGCTGGTAGTAAGGGGGAATGGCTTGGAGACGACATTAGGCGATGGGGAATGTGGTCGTTACGGGTATGTGGGTTAAGCCTGCTATCACCAGGAGGTGCTTACAAACCCGAGTGACGGTCGAGGACGCCCCTATTTATACCTTCCGGAGACCCGATTCCAAAAATTTCCTGGAAAATATTTAAATTTCCCGCTAAATTTTTGGTATTTTCCACGAATTCTTCGTTTCAGACAGCGCATGCGCGATAGCCCGATCTACCGTGGCAACGACAGTTGTCTCGGACAGCTCAAAGTCCCGGTAGAGGGCGATGGTATAGAGAAAACGGCTTCAGGACGCCGTGTAATCGATTCCGACCGATGCATCGGCAGTAGTTCGCGACCCCGCCGATAGGTGGCGCTGCGAAAGCTAACGGGACAGCTCCGAGTCCCGGCAGAGGGCGCTGGTAGTAAGGGGGAATGGCTTGGAGACGACATTAGGCGATGGGGAATGTGGTCGTTACGGGTATGTGGGTTAAGCCTGCTATCACCAGGAGGTGCTTACAAACCCGAGTGACGGTCGAGGACGCCCCTATTTATACCTTCCGGAGACCCGATTCCAAAAATTTCCTGGAAAATATTTAAATTTCCCGCTAAATTTTTGGTATTTTCCACGAATTCTTCGTTTCAGACAGCGCATGCGCGATAGCCCGATCTACCGTGGCAACGACAGTTGTCTCGGACAGCTCAAAGTCCCGGTAGAGGGCGATGGTATAGAGAAAACGGCTTCAGGACGCCGTGTAATCGATTCCGACCGATGCATCGGCAGTAGTTCGCGACCCCGCCGATAGGTGGCGCTGCGAAAGCTAACGGGACAGCTCCGAGTCCCGGCAGAGGGCGCTGGTAGTAAGGGGGAATGGCTTGGAGACGACATTAGGCGATGGGGAATGTGGTCGTTACGGGTATGTGGGTTAAGCCTGCTATCACCAGGAGGTGCTTACAAACCCGAGTGACGGTCGAGGACGCCCCTATTTATACCTTCCGGAGACCCGATTCCAAAAATTTCCTGGAAAATATTTAAATTTCCCGCTAAATTTTTGGTATTTTCCACGAATTCTTCGTTTCAGACAGCGCATGCGCGATAGCCCGATCTACCGTGGCAACGACAGTTGTCTCGGACAGCTCAAAGTCCCGGTAGAGGGCGATGGTATAGAGAAAACGGCTTCAGGACGCCGTGTAATCGATTCCGACCGATGCATCGGCAGTAGTTCGCGACCCCGCCGATAGGTGGCGCTGCGAAAGCTAACGGGACAGCTCCGAGTCCCGGCAGAGGGCGCTGGTAGTAAGGGGGAATGGCTTGGAGACGACATTAGGCGATGGGGAATGTGGTCGTTACGGGTATGTGGGTTAAGCCTGCTATCACCAGGAGGTGCTTACAAACCCGAGTGACGGTCGAGGACGCCCCTATTTATACCTTCCGGAGACCCGATTCCAAAAATTTCCTGGAAAATATTTAAATTTCCCGCTAAATTTTTGGTATTTTCCACGAATTCTTCGTTTCAGACAGCGCATGCGCGATAGCCCGATCTACCGTGGCAACGACAGTTGTCTCGGACAGCTCAAAGTCCCGGTAGAGGGCGATGGTATAGAGAAAACGGCTTCAGGACGCCGTGTAATCGATTCCGACCGATGCATCGGCAGTAGTTCGCGACCCCGCCGATAGGTGGCGCTGCGAAAGCTAACGGGACAGCTCCGAGTCCCGGCAGAGGGCGCTGGTAGTAAGGGGGAATGGCTTGGAGACGACATTAGGCGATGGGGAATGTGGTCGTTACGGGTATGTGGGTTAAGCCTGCTATCACCAGGAGGTGCTTACAAACCCGAGTGACGGTCGAGGACGCCCCTATTTATACCTTCCGGAGACCCGATTCCAAAAATTTCCTGGAAAATATTTAAATTTCCCGCTAAATTTTTGGTATTTTCCACGAATTCTTCGTTTCAGACAGCGCATGCGCGATAGCCCGATCTACCGTGGCAACGACAGTTGTCTCGGACAGCTCAAAGTCCCGGTAGAGGGCGATGGTATAGAGAAAACGGCTTCAGGACGCCGTGTAATCGATTCCGACCGATGCATCGGCAGTAGTTCGCGACCCCGCCGATAGGTGGCGCTGCGAAAGCTAACGGGACAGCTCCGAGTCCCGGCAGAGGGCGCTGGTAGTAAGGGGGAATGGCTTGGAGACGACATTAGGCGATGGGGAATGTGGTCGTTACGGGTATGTGGGTTAAGCCTGCTATCACCAGGAGGTGCTTACAAACCCGAGTGACGGTCGAGGACGCCCCTATTTATACCTTCCGGAGACCCGATTCCAAAAATTTCCTGGAAAATATTTAAATTTCCCGCTAAATTTTTGGTATTTTCCACGAATTCTTCGTTTCAGACAGCGCATGCGCGATAGCCCGATCTACCGTGGCAACGACAGTTGTCTCGGACAGCTCAAAGTCCCGGTAGAGGGCGATGGTATAGAGAAAACGGCTTCAGGACGCCGTGTAATCGATTCCGACCGATGCATCGGCAGTAGTTCGCGACCCCGCCGATAGGTGGCGCTGCGAAAGCTAACGGGACAGCTCCGAGTCCCGGCAGAGGGCGCTGGTAGTAAGGGGGAATGGCTTGGAGACGACATTAGGCGATGGGGAATGTGGTCGTTACGGGTATGTGGGTTAAGCCTGCTATCACCAGGAGGTGCTTACAAACCCGAGTGACGGTCGAGGACGCCCCTATTTATACCTTCCGGAGACCCGATTCCAAAAATTTCCTGGAAAATATTTAAATTTCCCGCTAAATTTTTGGTATTTTCCACGAATTCTTCGTTTCAGACAGCGCATGCGCGATAGCCCGATCTACCGTGGCAACGACAGTTGTCTCGGACAGCTCAAAGTCCCGGTAGAGGGCGATGGTATAGAGAAAACGGCTTCAGGACGCCGTGTAATCGATTCCGACCGATGCATCGGCAGTAGTTCGCGACCCCGCCGATAGGTGGCGCTGCGAAAGCTAACGGGACAGCTCCGAGTCCCGGCAGAGGGCGCTGGTAGTAAGGGGGAATGGCTTGGAGACGACATTAGGCGATGGGGAATGTGGTCGTTACGGGTATGTGGGTTAAGCCTGCTATCACCAGGAGGTGCTTACAAACCCGAGTGACGGTCGAGGACGCCCCTATTTATACCTTCCGGAGACCCGATTCCAAAAATTTCCTGGAAAATATTTAAATTTCCCGCTAAATTTTTGGTATTTTCCACGAATTCTTCGTTTCAGACAGCGCATGCGCGATAGCCCGATCTACCGTGGCAACGACAGTTGTCTCGGACAGCTCAAAGTCCCGGTAGAGGGCGATGGTATAGAGAAAACGGCTTCAGGACGCCGTGTAATCGATTCCGACCGATGCATCGGCAGTAGTTCGCGACCCCGCCGATAGGTGGCGCTGCGAAAGCTAACGGGACAGCTCCGAGTCCCGGCAGAGGGCGCTGGTAGTAAGGGGGAATGGCTTGGAGACGACATTAGGCGATGGGGAATGTGGTCGTTACGGGTATGTGGGTTAAGCCTGCTATCACCAGGAGGTGCTTACAAACCCGAGTGACGGTCGAGGACGCCCCTATTTATACCTTCCGGAGACCCGATTCCAAAAATTTCCTGGAAAATATTTAAATTTCCCGCTAAATTTTTGGTATTTTCCACGAATTCTTCGTTTCAGACAGCGCATGCGCGATAGCCCGATCTACCGTGGCAACGACAGTTGTCTCGGACAGCTCAAAGTCCCGGTAGAGGGCGATGGTATAGAGAAAACGGCTTCAGGACGCCGTGTAATCGATTCCGACCGATGCATCGGCAGTAGTTCGCGACCCCGCCGATAGGTGGCGCTGCGAAAGCTAACGGGACAGCTCCGAGTCCCGGCAGAGGGCGCTGGTAGTAAGGGGGAATGGCTTGGAGACGACATTAGGCGATGGGGAATGTGGTCGTTACGGGTATGTGGGTTAAGCCTGCTATCACCAGGAGGTGCTTACAAACCCGAGTGACGGTCGAGGACGCCCCTATTTATACCTTCCGGAGACCCGATTCCAAAAATTTCCTGGAAAATATTTAAATTTCCCGCTAAATTTTTGGTATTTTCCACGAATTCTTCGTTTCAGACAGCGCATGCGCGATAGCCCGATCTACCGTGGCAACGACAGTTGTCTCGGACAGCTCAAAGTCCCGGTAGAGGGCGATGGTATAGAGAAAACGGCTTCAGGACGCCGTGTAATCGATTCCGACCGATGCATCGGCAGTAGTTCGCGACCCCGCCGATAGGTGGCGCTGCGAAAGCTAACGGGACAGCTCCGAGTCCCGGCAGAGGGCGCTGGTAGTAAGGGGGAATGGCTTGGAGACGACATTAGGCGATGGGGAATGTGGTCGTTACGGGTATGTGGGTTAAGCCTGCTATCACCAGGAGGTGCTTACAAACCCGAGTGACGGTCGAGGACGCCCCTATTTATACCTTCCGGAGACCCGATTCCAAAAATTTCCTGGAAAATATTTAAATTTCCCGCTAAATTTTTGGTATTTTCCACGAATTCTTCGTTTCAGACAGCGCATGCGCGATAGCCCGATCTACCGTGGCAACGACAGTTGTCTCGGACAGCTCAAAGTCCCGGTAGAGGGCGATGGTATAGAGAAAACGGCTTCAGGACGCCGTGTAATCGATTCCGACCGATGCATCGGCAGTAGTTCGCGACCCCGCCGATAGGTGGCGCTGCGAAAGCTAACGGGACAGCTCCGAGTCCCGGCAGAGGGCGCTGGTAGTAAGGGGGAATGGCTTGGAGACGACATTAGGCGATGGGGAATGTGGTCGTTACGGGTATGTGGGTTAAGCCTGCTATCACCAGGAGGTGCTTACAAACCCGAGTGACGGTCGAGGACGCCCCTATTTATACCTTCCGGAGACCCGATTCCAAAAATTTCCTGGAAAATATTTAAATTTCCCGCTAAATTTTTGGTATTTTCCACGAATTCTTCGTTTCAGACAGCGCATGCGCGATAGCCCGATCTACCGTGGCAACGACAGTTGTCTCGGACAGCTCAAAGTCCCGGTAGAGGGCGATGGTATAGAGAAAACGGCTTCAGGACGCCGTGTAATCGATTCCGACCGATGCATCGGCAGTAGTTCGCGACCCCGCCGATAGGTGGCGCTGCGAAAGCTAACGGGACAGCTCCGAGTCCCGGCAGAGGGCGCTGGTAGTAAGGGGGAATGGCTTGGAGACGACATTAGGCGATGGGGAATGTGGTCGTTACGGGTATGTGGGTTAAGCCTGCTATCACCAGGAGGTGCTTACAAACCCGAGTGACGGTCGAGGACGCCCCTATTTATACCTTCCGGAGACCCGATTCCAAAAATTTCCTGGAAAATATTTAAATTTCCCGCTAAATTTTTGGTATTTTCCACGAATTCTTCGTTTCAGACAGCGCATGCGCGATAGCCCGATCTACCGTGGCAACGACAGTTGTCTCGGACAGCTCAAAGTCCCGGTAGAGGGCGATGGTATAGAGAAAACGGCTTCAGGACGCCGTGTAATCGATTCCGACCGATGCATCGGCAGTAGTTCGCGACCCCGCCGATAGGTGGCGCTGCGAAAGCTAACGGGACAGCTCCGAGTCCCGGCAGAGGGCGCTGGTAGTAAGGGGGAATGGCTTGGAGACGACATTAGGCGATGGGGAATGTGGTCGTTACGGGTATGTGGGTTAAGCCTGCTATCACCAGGAGGTGCTTACAAACCCGAGTGACGGTCGAGGACGCCCCTATTTATACCTTCCGGAGACCCGATTCCAAAAATTTCCTGGAAAATATTTAAATTTCCCGCTAAATTTTTGGTATTTTCCACGAATTCTTCGTTTCAGACAGCGCATGCGCGATAGCCCGATCTACCGTGGCAACGACAGTTGTCTCGGACAGCTCAAAGTCCCGGTAGAGGGCGATGGTATAGAGAAAACGGCTTCAGGACGCCGTGTAATCGATTCCGACCGATGCATCGGCAGTAGTTCGCGACCCCGCCGATAGGTGGCGCTGCGAAAGCTAACGGGACAGCTCCGAGTCCCGGCAGAGGGCGCTGGTAGTAAGGGGGAATGGCTTGGAGACGACATTAGGCGATGGGGAATGTGGTCGTTACGGGTATGTGGGTTAAGCCTGCTATCACCAGGAGGTGCTTACAAACCCGAGTGACGGTCGAGGACGCCCCTATTTATACCTTCCGGAGACCCGATTCCAAAAATTTCCTGGAAAATATTTAAATTTCCCGCTAAATTTTTGGTATTTTCCACGAATTCTTCGTTTCAGACAGCGCATGCGCGATAGCCCGATCTACCGTGGCAACGACAGTTGTCTCGGACAGCTCAAAGTCCCGGTAGAGGGCGATGGTATAGAGAAAACGGCTTCAGGACGCCGTGTAATCGATTCCGACCGATGCATCGGCAGTAGTTCGCGACCCCGCCGATAGGTGGCGCTGCGAAAGCTAACGGGACAGCTCCGAGTCCCGGCAGAGGGCGCTGGTAGTAAGGGGGAATGGCTTGGAGACGACATTAGGCGATGGGGAATGTGGTCGTTACGGGTATGTGGGTTAAGCCTGCTATCACCAGGAGGTGCTTACAAACCCGAGTGACGGTCGAGGACGCCCCTATTTATACCTTCCGGAGACCCGATTCCAAAAATTTCCTGGAAAATATTTAAATTTCCCGCTAAATTTTTGGTATTTTCCACGAATTCTTCGTTTCAGACAGCGCATGCGCGATAGCCCGATCTACCGTGGCAACGACAGTTGTCTCGGACAGCTCAAAGTCCCGGTAGAGGGCGATGGTATAGAGAAAACGGCTTCAGGACGCCGTGTAATCGATTCCGACCGATGCATCGGCAGTAGTTCGCGACCCCGCCGATAGGTGGCGCTGCGAAAGCTAACGGGACAGCTCCGAGTCCCGGCAGAGGGCGCTGGTAGTAAGGGGGAATGGCTTGGAGACGACATTAGGCGATGGGGAATGTGGTCGTTACGGGTATGTGGGTTAAGCCTGCTATCACCAGGAGGTGCTTACAAACCCGAGTGACGGTCGAGGACGCCCCTATTTATACCTTCCGGAGACCCGATTCCAAAAATTTCCTGGAAAATATTTAAATTTCCCGCTAAATTTTTGGTATTTTCCACGAATTCTTCGTTTCAGACAGCGCATGCGCGATAGCCCGATCTACCGTGGCAACGACAGTTGTCTCGGACAGCTCAAAGTCCCGGTAGAGGGCGATGGTATAGAGAAAACGGCTTCAGGACGCCGTGTAATCGATTCCGACCGATGCATCGGCAGTAGTTCGCGACCCCGCCGATAGGTGGCGCTGCGAAAGCTAACGGGACAGCTCCGAGTCCCGGCAGAGGGCGCTGGTAGTAAGGGGGAATGGCTTGGAGACGACATTAGGCGATGGGGAATGTGGTCGTTACGGGTATGTGGGTTAAGCCTGCTATCACCAGGAGGTGCTTACAAACCCGAGTGACGGTCGAGGACGCCCCTATTTATACCTTCCGGAGACCCGATTCCAAAAATTTCCTGGAAAATATTTAAATTTCCCGCTAAATTTTTGGTATTTTCCACGAATTCTTCGTTTCAGACAGCGCATGCGCGATAGCCCGATCTACCGTGGCAACGACAGTTGTCTCGGACAGCTCAAAGTCCCGGTAGAGGGCGATGGTATAGAGAAAACGGCTTCAGGACGCCGTGTAATCGATTCCGACCGATGCATCGGCAGTAGTTCGCGACCCCGCCGATAGGTGGCGCTGCGAAAGCTAACGGGACAGCTCCGAGTCCCGGCAGAGGGCGCTGGTAGTAAGGGGGAATGGCTTGGAGACGACATTAGGCGATGGGGAATGTGGTCGTTACGGGTATGTGGGTTAAGCCTGCTATCACCAGGAGGTGCTTACAAACCCGAGTGACGGTCGAGGACGCCCCTATTTATACCTTCCGGAGACCCGATTCCAAAAATTTCCTGGAAAATATTTAAATTTCCCGCTAAATTTTTGGTATTTTCCACGAATTCTTCGTTTCAGACAGCGCATGCGCGATAGCCCGATCTACCGTGGCAACGACAGTTGTCTCGGACAGCTCAAAGTCCCGGTAGAGGGCGATGGTATAGAGAAAACGGCTTCAGGACGCCGTGTAATCGATTCCGACCGATGCATCGGCAGTAGTTCGCGACCCCGCCGATAGGTGGCGCTGCGAAAGCTAACGGGACAGCTCCGAGTCCCGGCAGAGGGCGCTGGTAGTAAGGGGGAATGGCTTGGAGACGACATTAGGCGATGGGGAATGTGGTCGTTACGGGTATGTGGGTTAAGCCTGCTATCACCAGGAGGTGCTTACAAACCCGAGTGACGGTCGAGGACGCCCCTATTTATACCTTCCGGAGACCCGATTCCAAAAATTTCCTGGAAAATATTTAAATTTCCCGCTAAATTTTTGGTATTTTCCACGAATTCTTCGTTTCAGACAGCGCATGCGCGATAGCCCGATCTACCGTGGCAACGACAGTTGTCTCGGACAGCTCAAAGTCCCGGTAGAGGGCGATGGTATAGAGAAAACGGCTTCAGGACGCCGTGTAATCGATTCCGACCGATGCATCGGCAGTAGTTCGCGACCCCGCCGATAGGTGGCGCTGCGAAAGCTAACGGGACAGCTCCGAGTCCCGGCAGAGGGCGCTGGTAGTAAGGGGGAATGGCTTGGAGACGACATTAGGCGATGGGGAATGTGGTCGTTACGGGTATGTGGGTTAAGCCTGCTATCACCAGGAGGTGCTTACAAACCCGAGTGACGGTCGAGGACGCCCCTATTTATACCTTCCGGAGACCCGATTCCAAAAATTTCCTGGAAAATATTTAAATTTCCCGCTAAATTTTTGGTATTTTCCACGAATTCTTCGTTTCAGACAGCGCATGCGCGATAGCCCGATCTACCGTGGCAACGACAGTTGTCTCGGACAGCTCAAAGTCCCGGTAGAGGGCGATGGTATAGAGAAAACGGCTTCAGGACGCCGTGTAATCGATTCCGACCGATGCATCGGCAGTAGTTCGCGACCCCGCCGATAGGTGGCGCTGCGAAAGCTAACGGGACAGCTCCGAGTCCCGGCAGAGGGCGCTGGTAGTAAGGGGGAATGGCTTGGAGACGACATTAGGCGATGGGGAATGTGGTCGTTACGGGTATGTGGGTTAAGCCTGCTATCACCAGGAGGTGCTTACAAACCCGAGTGACGGTCGAGGACGCCCCTATTTATACCTTCCGGAGACCCGATTCCAAAAATTTCCTGGAAAATATTTAAATTTCCCGCTAAATTTTTGGTATTTTCCACGAATTCTTCGTTTCAGACAGCGCATGCGCGATAGCCCGATCTACCGTGGCAACGACAGTTGTCTCGGACAGCTCAAAGTCCCGGTAGAGGGCGATGGTATAGAGAAAACGGCTTCAGGACGCCGTGTAATCGATTCCGACCGATGCATCGGCAGTAGTTCGCGACCCCGCCGATAGGTGGCGCTGCGAAAGCTAACGGGACAGCTCCGAGTCCCGGCAGAGGGCGCTGGTAGTAAGGGGGAATGGCTTGGAGACGACATTAGGCGATGGGGAATGTGGTCGTTACGGGTATGTGGGTTAAGCCTGCTATCACCAGGAGGTGCTTACAAACCCGAGTGACGGTCGAGGACGCCCCTATTTATACCTTCCGGAGACCCGATTCCAAAAATTTCCTGGAAAATATTTAAATTTCCCGCTAAATTTTTGGTATTTTCCACGAATTCTTCGTTTCAGACAGCGCATGCGCGATAGCCCGATCTACCGTGGCAACGACAGTTGTCTCGGACAGCTCAAAGTCCCGGTAGAGGGCGATGGTATAGAGAAAACGGCTTCAGGACGCCGTGTAATCGATTCCGACCGATGCATCGGCAGTAGTTCGCGACCCCGCCGATAGGTGGCGCTGCGAAAGCTAACGGGACAGCTCCGAGTCCCGGCAGAGGGCGCTGGTAGTAAGGGGGAATGGCTTGGAGACGACATTAGGCGATGGGGAATGTGGTCGTTACGGGTATGTGGGTTAAGCCTGCTATCACCAGGAGGTGCTTACAAACCCGAGTGACGGTCGAGGACGCCCCTATTTATACCTTCCGGAGACCCGATTCCAAAAATTTCCTGGAAAATATTTAAATTTCCCGCTAAATTTTTGGTATTTTCCACGAATTCTTCGTTTCAGACAGCGCATGCGCGATAGCCCGATCTACCGTGGCAACGACAGTTGTCTCGGACAGCTCAAAGTCCCGGTAGAGGGCGATGGTATAGAGAAAACGGCTTCAGGACGCCGTGTAATCGATTCCGACCGATGCATCGGCAGTAGTTCGCGACCCCGCCGATAGGTGGCGCTGCGAAAGCTAACGGGACAGCTCCGAGTCCCGGCAGAGGGCGCTGGTAGTAAGGGGGAATGGCTTGGAGACGACATTAGGCGATGGGGAATGTGGTCGTTACGGGTATGTGGGTTAAGCCTGCTATCACCAGGAGGTGCTTACAAACCCGAGTGACGGTCGAGGACGCCCCTATTTATACCTTCCGGAGACCCGATTCCAAAAATTTCCTGGAAAATATTTAAATTTCCCGCTAAATTTTTGGTATTTTCCACGAATTCTTCGTTTCAGACAGCGCATGCGCGATAGCCCGATCTACCGTGGCAACGACAGTTGTCTCGGACAGCTCAAAGTCCCGGTAGAGGGCGATGGTATAGAGAAAACGGCTTCAGGACGCCGTGTAATCGATTCCGACCGATGCATCGGCAGTAGTTCGCGACCCCGCCGATAGGTGGCGCTGCGAAAGCTAACGGGACAGCTCCGAGTCCCGGCAGAGGGCGCTGGTAGTAAGGGGGAATGGCTTGGAGACGACATTAGGCGATGGGGAATGTGGTCGTTACGGGTATGTGGGTTAAGCCTGCTATCACCAGGAGGTGCTTACAAACCCGAGTGACGGTCGAGGACGCCCCTATTTATACCTTCCGGAGACCCGATTCCAAAAATTTCCTGGAAAATATTTAAATTTCCCGCTAAATTTTTGGTATTTTCCACGAATTCTTCGTTTCAGACAGCGCATGCGCGATAGCCCGATCTACCGTGGCAACGACAGTTGTCTCGGACAGCTCAAAGTCCCGGTAGAGGGCGATGGTATAGAGAAAACGGCTTCAGGACGCCGTGTAATCGATTCCGACCGATGCATCGGCAGTAGTTCGCGACCCCGCCGATAGGTGGCGCTGCGAAAGCTAACGGGACAGCTCCGAGTCCCGGCAGAGGGCGCTGGTAGTAAGGGGGAATGGCTTGGAGACGACATTAGGCGATGGGGAATGTGGTCGTTACGGGTATGTGGGTTAAGCCTGCTATCACCAGGAGGTGCTTACAAACCCGAGTGACGGTCGAGGACGCCCCTATTTATACCTTCCGGAGACCCGATTCCAAAAATTTCCTGGAAAATATTTAAATTTCCCGCTAAATTTTTGGTATTTTCCACGAATTCTTCGTTTCAGACAGCGCATGCGCGATAGCCCGATCTACCGTGGCAACGACAGTTGTCTCGGACAGCTCAAAGTCCCGGTAGAGGGCGATGGTATAGAGAAAACGGCTTCAGGACGCCGTGTAATCGATTCCGACCGATGCATCGGCAGTAGTTCGCGACCCCGCCGATAGGTGGCGCTGCGAAAGCTAACGGGACAGCTCCGAGTCCCGGCAGAGGGCGCTGGTAGTAAGGGGGAATGGCTTGGAGACGACATTAGGCGATGGGGAATGTGGTCGTTACGGGTATGTGGGTTAAGCCTGCTATCACCAGGAGGTGCTTACAAACCCGAGTGACGGTCGAGGACGCCCCTATTTATACCTTCCGGAGACCCGATTCCAAAAATTTCCTGGAAAATATTTAAATTTCCCGCTAAATTTTTGGTATTTTCCACGAATTCTTCGTTTCAGACAGCGCATGCGCGATAGCCCGATCTACCGTGGCAACGACAGTTGTCTCGGACAGCTCAAAGTCCCGGTAGAGGGCGATGGTATAGAGAAAACGGCTTCAGGACGCCGTGTAATCGATTCCGACCGATGCATCGGCAGTAGTTCGCGACCCCGCCGATAGGTGGCGCTGCGAAAGCTAACGGGACAGCTCCGAGTCCCGGCAGAGGGCGCTGGTAGTAAGGGGGAATGGCTTGGAGACGACATTAGGCGATGGGGAATGTGGTCGTTACGGGTATGTGGGTTAAGCCTGCTATCACCAGGAGGTGCTTACAAACCCGAGTGACGGTCGAGGACGCCCCTATTTATACCTTCCGGAGACCCGATTCCAAAAATTTCCTGGAAAATATTTAAATTTCCCGCTAAATTTTTGGTATTTTCCACGAATTCTTCGTTTCAGACAGCGCATGCGCGATAGCCCGATCTACCGTGGCAACGACAGTTGTCTCGGACAGCTCAAAGTCCCGGTAGAGGGCGATGGTATAGAGAAAACGGCTTCAGGACGCCGTGTAATCGATTCCGACCGATGCATCGGCAGTAGTTCGCGACCCCGCCGATAGGTGGCGCTGCGAAAGCTAACGGGACAGCTCCGAGTCCCGGCAGAGGGCGCTGGTAGTAAGGGGGAATGGCTTGGAGACGACATTAGGCGATGGGGAATGTGGTCGTTACGGGTATGTGGGTTAAGCCTGCTATCACCAGGAGGTGCTTACAAACCCGAGTGACGGTCGAGGACGCCCCTATTTATACCTTCCGGAGACCCGATTCCAAAAATTTCCTGGAAAATATTTAAATTTCCCGCTAAATTTTTGGTATTTTCCACGAATTCTTCGTTTCAGACAGCGCATGCGCGATAGCCCGATCTACCGTGGCAACGACAGTTGTCTCGGACAGCTCAAAGTCCCGGTAGAGGGCGATGGTATAGAGAAAACGGCTTCAGGACGCCGTGTAATCGATTCCGACCGATGCATCGGCAGTAGTTCGCGACCCCGCCGATAGGTGGCGCTGCGAAAGCTAACGGGACAGCTCCGAGTCCCGGCAGAGGGCGCTGGTAGTAAGGGGGAATGGCTTGGAGACGACATTAGGCGATGGGGAATGTGGTCGTTACGGGTATGTGGGTTAAGCCTGCTATCACCAGGAGGTGCTTACAAACCCGAGTGACGGTCGAGGACGCCCCTATTTATACCTTCCGGAGACCCGATTCCAAAAATTTCCTGGAAAATATTTAAATTTCCCGCTAAATTTTTGGTATTTTCCACGAATTCTTCGTTTCAGACAGCGCATGCGCGATAGCCCGATCTACCGTGGCAACGACAGTTGTCTCGGACAGCTCAAAGTCCCGGTAGAGGGCGATGGTATAGAGAAAACGGCTTCAGGACGCCGTGTAATCGATTCCGACCGATGCATCGGCAGTAGTTCGCGACCCCGCCGATAGGTGGCGCTGCGAAAGCTAACGGGACAGCTCCGAGTCCCGGCAGAGGGCGCTGGTAGTAAGGGGGAATGGCTTGGAGACGACATTAGGCGATGGGGAATGTGGTCGTTACGGGTATGTGGGTTAAGCCTGCTATCACCAGGAGGTGCTTACAAACCCGAGTGACGGTCGAGGACGCCCCTATTTATACCTTCCGGAGACCCGATTCCAAAAATTTCCTGGAAAATATTTAAATTTCCCGCTAAATTTTTGGTATTTTCCACGAATTCTTCGTTTCAGACAGCGCATGCGCGATAGCCCGATCTACCGTGGCAACGACAGTTGTCTCGGACAGCTCAAAGTCCCGGTAGAGGGCGATGGTATAGAGAAAACGGCTTCAGGACGCCGTGTAATCGATTCCGACCGATGCATCGGCAGTAGTTCGCGACCCCGCCGATAGGTGGCGCTGCGAAAGCTAACGGGACAGCTCCGAGTCCCGGCAGAGGGCGCTGGTAGTAAGGGGGAATGGCTTGGAGACGACATTAGGCGATGGGGAATGTGGTGGTTTCTGTTTACTTTCTGACGCCATAGAACAAGACCTGTTGCTCCATCGGCCCATCGGGTTTGTGGTGGATTGTAATTCCGGTAGAGGTGGTAGAGACTGTTCTGAGTACGTTATTATGTACAAGATACCGGTGGTACAGATAGATGGCGCTGTGATTTATATGTGAGCAGATTAATAGATTTCTCGTGGAGAAGAAAAAAAATCTGTGAAACCACCGAATAATCGATACGCGGTAATCGGTTGATGTCGCAAGGGGAACCAATTCAAACTGGAGATATCGATGTGCTTTTACGAACAATCGATATGAATTTACGGCGTGGAAGTCGGCAAAAATTCAGAGAAGGTATTGGCGCAAAGTGAGAAATCGATAAAAATGCAGAAGTTAATCGATTGAGCGTGTTGGCGGAAACGATGGAAAGTAGAGATATCGATGAGTTAGAAGAAATAATCGATATGAATTTACGCAGTAGGAAAGGTGATAAAATCGGAAAAAATGAATAAAAATCATTGGCGCAATGGTTAAAAAAAAGGTTAAAAAAAAGGTTAAAAAAAAGGTTAAAAAAAAGGTTAAAAAAAAGGTTAAAAAAAAGGTTAAAAAAAAGGTTAAAAAAAAGGTTAAAAAAAAGGTTAAAAAAAAGGTTAAAAAAAAGGTTAAAAAAAAGGTTAAAAAAAAGGTTAAAAAAAAGGTTAAAAAAAAGGTTAAAAAAAAGGTTAAAAAAAAGGTTAAAAAAAAGGTTAAAAAAAAGGTTAAAAAAAAGGTTAAAAAAAAGGTTAAAAAAAAGTCCAGGGTTTCCGGCCCGGGGCACGCGAACCACGGACGTCGGACTCCCAAGCCTTCAACTGATTTTTACAAGGCGGGAGCCCGGGGTCTGCGGTTCGCGTACCCCGGGTCGGTTGTAAAGGGATAAACAACTTAGCGGGTCGGGAGCATACGGGAAAAATAAAGGGCTTCCAACTCGGACAACCTTTCGTTGGCACTTTAAGATAAAAATTAGGATAGTTCACCGCGTGATGTATCGAGACCGTACGACTCTTCTGAATATGAAGAAATTTAAAAAAAAATTAATGAACGCTAATAAAATTAAATGATTACTATAGATAATATTAGGTCTTCATACAATACGCTAACGAACATAAGTGTTTATATTTGATGGTTTACCTTTTCATCCTATTGTGTTTTACTTCACTGCTGCAGCAGCAAGAAGAAACTCAACATAAAGAGAAAAGTCAAACGAACCATTACATAACCAAATAAAATACACAGGAAATAAAATGATTGGAAAAATACTCATTAGGCATCATGTTTGTTTAAAAAATTTTTGATGTTTTATTAAGAATGTATAATTTAACAAATATTTAATTAAAATTTGTAAACAAATAATAATGGTATCAAAAATTAATCAATCTAAATAGAAACCAAGGAGGAAAGAAAGAAAATTTTGTTTGTAATGTTAAGCGATGAATTATGGAAATTGGGTTGAAATTAGAAAAATTGGATTTAACCAATCTGCTTTATTTTCTTCAACATTTCAGATTAATATATTAATCTCAAATTAAATTGAAATTAAATGTTAAATAACTAGAATGAAACATTTCATAATTCTAAATCATAAAATAATTAATTTCAACTTTAAAAATCAAAACATTCATGTTTGAATAATTTTATTTTTTTGATGTTGTTTGATGATTTTTTTTAAAATGTGTCCCAGTTCAAATAATTTTAAAGATTATAACTGAAATAAAACACTCATGCTTTATTTCACACTTTCAAAATTAAAACGTCCATCTTTAAACAGTTTTTTCCAACCATCAAATTGATCATTCACATTTTAATTATTTCAAACTTTTAAAATCAAATGTGTGTGCAAATAATTTCAATCTCAAACCTTACATAATAAATTCAAGAGATCGTTTCAATGGAAAATACTTGCTCAGGTATGGAAGTTCTCCTGCCTTTTTTTTCTTCCTTGCCTGTATGTACATACATATTTTTAATATTTATTTGAGGAACTTTATTATTTGTATTATTCTTTGCCTTTCTTGGGAGACCTGTATATGATATGGTTCATTTTGTCATAATTGTTTGAAAGCCATTCAGAATTTTTTTTCCCAATCTCAGAAACAATATGAAAAGAACCTCAAAAAACCAACAAATGATAGATAAGATACAAGACAAAATAAGCCAACAAATGATAGATAAGATACAAGACAAAATAAGCCAAAAAAAACACAATTTTCATGATGAAAGGGAAAAAAAGACGAAACAAAAAGAAACTAATCCTGTGAAAAATACCACAAACTAACTTTATATTTAAAAAAAACTCGAAGCATTACTAGAAACTTTGTATGAAACTCATGAAAAAAAGAAGCTAGACAACTTTGAAATAATGTACCCTCCACAACTGCATGGAACAAATAGCAAATCAAAAAAATTCTGAATGGCTACAAACACTCATGTTCAAGTCTAAAAGAATGCACTGCAATTTTTGAAAGGTTTGGTAATCAATATATATATATATATTTTTTTTTTTTCTTCTTTTTTAAAAAGAGTGAGTCTATACAATTATTGCTTTACGGTTATCTTTCATTAAAATTGATTATATCCAAGTACTTATATTGCATTATACTATCAGTGGGGCTGAAAAAGTAATGAATGAGAATGTTTTTGCAATTATCTGAAAAAATGCTCCAAAAGAAAAATAATCAATTATGTTCATGAAGCATACCTAACTCATACACAGCAAAATTGGTCAGACAGCTGATTTACAGTCTGTATTCACTTGAAAAAATACAAAATGAAAGCTAAAAAATTTATTTGGGAACAAACCATCAGTTTTCAACCAACAAAGTATTAAACAAGACTTACCTGCCATCACATCTTAGCTAACTATTTGCTGCATTGTTGAGTTCAATTGAATGAGTATTCACTTAATGCAAAGTCTCATAACTTCACAGAAACATAAAACCAGAAAAATTCATAGCGTAACATACACACTGCAGCCAACTGAGCTGAGCAACTGGAGTAATTGCAGCCAGCTAAGATGGGTAACACACAAATTGCAGAAAACTTAAGATGAAGATCTCACACACTGTAGCCAACTAAGATGAGCAATTCAAGTAACTGCAATCAACTAAGATGAGTAACACACAAATTGCAGAAAACTTAGATGAAGATCTCACACATTGTAACCAACTAAGATGAACAAATTGAGTAACTGCAATCAATTAAGATGGGTAACACACAAATTGCAGAAAACTTAGATGAGGAACTCGCACATTGTTGCCAACTTGCATGAGCCACACACTCCAGCCAGCTGAGATTTCAACCTTCATCCTCAGTCCCAATAAGGGTTCTGTTTGAAGTAGCAGAGAAAAAATTGTAGAAGATAGTAAAACCAAGAGATACGTCTAACACTCTTCTTCCTAAAAAGATGAGAAGAAATTAGTTTATCTGCTGATTAGTTTATATTAAGATATACTGCACAGAACATTAAATTGCAAAGAGGCGATCACCCCATTCCAAAAGTTTTATTATTGGCATAGTAGGAAGAACGGTAGAAGTGGGCACCCCCCCCCCCACCATTTGCTATACATAACCTGTGATACCCCCCTTCCTGAAACATAAAAACACAATTGTCAAGTTAAAATAATATTAAAAGTGATGAACACACCGTCATAAAAAAATAGCTTTCAAATGATACTGTGAAAATTTCAATAACAAATTTCCTTGGAATTTAGTCATCACATACACTGGGAGACAGTAAAAGTCATTTTGCATTTGTAAACAATAGGCAGAATAGGAGTGAGCAGAATTAGGTGCCACAATCGATGACATGAAACTGACTAGAGATTAAAAACACAAATTAGAAAATCATTGAGAAGTTAAAACTATTTACCTCCATTCTTTTGGAAGCAAAACTCCCAAAAATTTAAAAATGATCACATGCATTACACAGTCTGTAATTACTTACAGACCTGAACGTTAGTAAAATCAAAATTCATGAATGGCAAAGACATTCAAAGGAATGACATTGTTCAGGACCAAAGGAGAGTTTGTAAAATGTGTGGGTGTACATAACCAAGCAGCAACTTAAATAGTAAGTTCAATCGCATATCTATACACTTTTATCAATATAATGATCTATTAATCTCATTCAATCATGCATCTGTTTCAGAGACAAGATAATTTAATTAATCATGGTCAAAATTATTTTGATATTTAAAGAAAAAAAGACTCAGTAATTACTTCAAACTTGTATTAGTAAGACAATATACTATTAGTCTCTCCCATTCTTACTTATGACAGATTCCATTTCCTTTTTTATTCATGTACAGTATAAATATCTTAAATACCAATTGAATGACTGAGCACACCCTGCTTCACATCTCATTAGAAATAGGCATATGAAAAAAATATATGGATTGGGGATGGGACGAATAATAATTTCGCCGGATATTAATCTTCTTGAAATTCATCATAATTCATAGCTGCCAACTTTTGAAAATGAAAATTCGGGAGATTTTCGCGCACACCCGTATTTTATGCTAAAACCACTACCTAATAAATACAATAGGGATTTTTCCAAATAAAATAGGGATTTTCCAAACATAAAAGTTGAAGCATAGGGAATAAAATCCCTACTCAAAAACAAGTCCAATTAAAATAGGGATTTTACACACATAGAAGTTAAACCCTTGGGAATAAAATTTTTACGCAAAAAACAAGTGAAATTGGAGGCCAAAACTTCAATGATGTAAAAATAAATATTGTGTTCAATCAGAAACGCTGTGAACAAACATTCTCCGCGAATGACCCCAAAATCATCGGAAGATGAAGGAAAACACCGTCAATTTTTGAAGAACACTGACTTTTTGTGACACTTGCTTGATGTTTTTTTTAACTTCACGACTGATGATGGCAGTCTTTCCATGACCGATGTTTATGTCCGTAACACAACTTGTACAAAAAGGAAAAGTCAGCCCTCTTCTGGAACGTTTGATGAAAGGAAATTCATCGGAATAAGTATCTTTAAAATTGATTAAATATGTTTTTACTTATCATTATTCATGCTTTGTTATATCGCACGTACGCAACTTCAACAAAAGAAATTTTGACCACATGTGCATCACCATAATCTTCAATTATTATCCAGGACTATTGGCTGCTAAGCCATTTCCCTGCACGATAAGACAAACAACTTTCTTGTTACCATTAGAGGGTTTGTAAAACTTCCTTAAAAAGGGAATTTCCCCATTTACGACATGTGACGTCATTTCGAAAGGGAAAAAAAAGAGGCTTCATGCCCCACAAGAAATTCCTTAGAGATTGTTTTCATAAGCGGGGATTTTTTTAATGAAGTAGGGAATTTTTAGGGACAATTAGGGATTTTTGTGATTTTCGTAAAAATTCGGGAGATTTAAGAAATTTTCGGGAGATCGAGCGATGAAGATAAAATTCGGGAGACCGAGCGATGAAGATAAAATTCGGGAGACTTGGCAGCTATGATAATTATAAATAAAGTTGCAGAAAATAAAATTATTGGTAATTTGAATTGATATTGAATTTTAATTATTCAATCTATCTAAATAAATATTAAAAAACTGGTAATTGAAATATTTTTATTACCATGATAAAGACAATATTTTAATCGTTTATCTTTTCCACATTACTTTTTTTTACCAAAACAGTTGATGCCTCTTCCATTCCTACAATCTGGCCCTTTCGTGCACAGCATTTCTTGAAACATCTGAAAGAGATGCAAGATTTTTCAAGAGCAGATTAGGTGGTCTCTTATTGTTATTCGAAAGAGAGATGTAGAACAGTTAAAGGTTAAGCTCAGCTTTGTATGAAAATAGATGGAAGTATTTTTTTGGAACTGATCACATTTAGGGCTGTGCCACAGTCGACAAAACTGCCCTTCCTTCAAAAGTGGGGTAGGTTGATAACTATCACTTTAGAACAAAACAATAGAAAGCCTGATACAGCTATGTTGGTGGTTAGAATCAAAAATCGATTGTAGTGCCCCGTTTTTTATGACTTTAATGAGGGTGGACTATTGGCTGCTGTTTAAATGCCAAAAAAAGCGTTCAGTAACGGGGAGTGGGGGTAACACTTTCGATAGGATATTTCGTGAAAGCCCTGCTTTGCAGTGGTCAGCCAATGAATGATCTTTCGATCTTTCAAGATGGAAGGTAACAATCACAAATCAACACAGAAAAATTTCTTCATCAAGAATTGGGATTACTTGACAAGACACGCCAACCACCTTTCAGGAGAGGCCAAAAAATTCAATACAAGTTTGATGGTGAAGAAAATCTGGTGTGATCCTAGTGAAACTGTCAATTTTATTTTCATTACATTATTAGTTTTCAAGTTGTAAGATTTTTTCAGCATCTTAAAATTAGTAATTTCTAGCTGTTTTTCGGTTATCTCGATGTGAATCTTAAATGAGAATTAAACAAAACAAACGTATTTTCCTTTGTGTAATCCGCAGATGCTATTTTTACTAGTTTCAGAGAAAAAAAAGGACATCGTATAGGCCGCAGCGATGTATAAATATGATGAGAAAATTTCATCCATTAATAATGGAATTTTAAGGAATGGGAGGTTATTTAAAGCATTTTTGAGGAAAAAATGTCAATTTTCGCACTAACGTCTATACCCCTCAAGAAATATTTTTAAAAAATTTGTGTTGATAAATAAATTTCCAAAGTAACTATAACTAATCAAACCTCAGAGAAGAAAAGAAACTTTAGATAACTTTACTAATTTAGCCAACTTCTCTAATTTGAAGTAAAGATAAATATTCCCATATTTTAGGAAAAGGTGATGACTAGCAATAAACAATAAATTGACCATCGGCAGGGCTAAGAAGAAGGACGGGGGAGGGTACCCGTTACACAACATAATCATAGCATAATAATTTATTTTTATGCTATGCCTATTTTTTTTTTAGTTGTAAAATTAATTTTTTATAGCACTATTCAGTCTCCTGTAAGATTGGCTCGAGCCAAAGCAAAATGACAGAAATGACTAGGTTGCAAAAACCATTTTTGGCCAAAACAGTGTACTAGCAACCACAGATAAACCTTTTCTTTTCTGTCTCTTCTCACAATATAAATTACATTTTTTTTTTTTTTTTGGAGTCTTCCACAGTCCAGTCTGTCAACTTTCTTCAACAATGCACACAGCAAATTATGACGACGCGTAAGTTTTTCAAGAATGATGATCCTTCGAGACCACTTTGAAAAGCACAGTGCAGAATGTGTAAATTACAAGGTCTGACGTAAATAAGTTAAGGTGAACCGGTTTACTGCATTGTCCATCCTTTTTATAAAGGGATTTGTTTACATTTTACTGTTCAATGCCAGTGTAATAGTTTCCGATAAACGAAGACTTTCATTTCTAGCTCTTTGCTGATCATTGGAAACATTGTTTATGCTTCTGCATGGCCGAAAAATACAGAAGACAATTGAATGCTATTGGATATCATCAGAATCACCAAATTTAGAAAAGGCCTATGTATCCAACTGCTGTGTTAAACTGCTGTTGTTTCACTTATACCCAAAATATGCACCATAATTTTAAATGATGAATGTTAGTTACCACCAAGACCATGAAGTAGTAAAGTAGTGAATACAAAATTTTTTTTTTCCACCAAGAAAAATTTTTTAATGACTACTCTACTTGTTGAATCCTAAAACTAAGCAAATTAAAGATTAATAAACCCATAAATGGTCCACATACACCCCTAAATAATCTTAAAAACGATATAATTTCTGCTTCGGCAGAATCATTAATTGCAATCTACTACATATGTATTATTTGGTATTATATAGATGATTTCCTCCTCAATTAAAATCAATTATATGAATTTTGTTGAGTCTTAGTTGTGTAGTCTATACGATACGATTGGTTTGCTTTAGCAAAAAAAACCAAGAATTTACCTGTTTCCGACCCGATTCAAGAATAAAAATCTCGAGAAGAACTCAGGCTCATCAGCTTCAGATGGTTGGTTGGATTGTTTTTGTGCGCATCCCGAATTTGCATTTAAGAAACTGTGCGGTGAATATGCTGATGACAATGATGAAGTGTGCGAAGAATGGAGTAAAAACTTCCAAAAATTATTGCAATTTTTGGCAAATAATATATACCAGGGGGAGTAAACAGCTGGCCCATGGGTAGCATGTGGGCAAAGTTAGAAAGAATTGGAAAGCAAAACACAGATTGACCCAGCAAAACATAGATTGATCAGTTTTTCCAAAAGATGTAAATTAAGTATTATATAGATTGTGTAATAGTTCTTTTGTAATTTTAATTTTGTATCTTTGTAATAATTATGTATTTTCATGTTAAAACGCATTTTATATTGTCAGAATTCCGTTTATTTGCAAACTAAGAACAATTTCAGTTATTGACATAACTGTATAATTATGGTTTCAACAGAAACCCCCTCTTATGTGGTCACCCCTTTTTTGCGGTCGATTTTTTTGTCTCGCGAGTGTCTTCAAAAAAAGGGTTTTACTGTATTTGTTCCATAAAAATCCTTTGGAAAATTGAATGGATTATTTTTACAATAGAATTTTTTTTTTTTTTTTGGTATAAAATTCTGTTCAAAACATTCAAATTGAAAATAAGAAACTTTTATTATCTGCATAATAGCTGGAAGGACAGACATGAATAACTTCTTCAACCATTCACTATACACCTTTGTGATCCCCACCCGAAACACAATTCTTAAATTAAAATATTAAAAGTAATGAACACACCTTCTTCTTTAGAAACAATAGGCATAAGCATCAGAATTAGGTACCACAATCGATGACATGGAACTGACTAGAAATAACATCCTCGACCCAGCTACTCAATTTCAATTACTGAAAACAAGAATTATGTCATTGAAAAGTTCTAACAATTCGCCTCCATTCTTTTGGAAGCAACTAACAAAAAATTTTAAAAAAAACTCAAAAGTATAAAAATTATCACATACATTAATGCAGTTGATGCTCATTTCTAGACTTCTAATAAATTCGTAAAATCAAAATTCATGAATTATTATTTTTTTGAATTACTGAACCTGTCATACCTACAGAGTGTAAAGCCAGCTCTCGATCCAGTGGTTCCAGAGCCTCCTATAGTGACTGTGTCAAGTGAAAGAAAAATAGTGTGGGAGAAAATCAAAACACAGCAAGACCATGCTGGTAACTGATTACAATTTATTACATGATTAACATTAGATGAAAATGGTAACAAGTGTATAAGTAGACTACACAGCAGGGTTGGTAAAAAAAAAACGTTTTTTTTTTAAATATCCAAAAAACAGGTTTTTTTTGTTTAAACCAGTTTTTTTTTGTTTTAAATAGTATTAACATTAAAAACAATAAAATTTCTGAAAAATCATTCAAACTTCTAAAAATTATTATTACATTAAAATAAAATGTTTATTAATGCAATCAACATTATTCCCATATTAATTAAATCAATAAATATTTCTTATATTTTAACAAAAACCAACTTTTGCAATTTAATTATTTTTTGCTTTACTCAATGGATTACTTTGTGTGTGTTTGAAAATTCTTTTAATGTTAATCATATAATATAAAGATGTTTTCTCCAGTTATTTTCAGTATGCTTAATTAGGAAGCTATTTTGCAAAACTATAATAAAAATTAGATGAATATAATGTATTTAATGAAGCATAAATAATGCAGATTAATTAATGATATACAGGATGATTATAACTAAGGTTCCGATTTCAAAACACTGTAAAAAAAGAACGATTGTCAGAATGACTTGAAAATTGACATGAATATTCCTGTAATATTCCTCCATGAATATCAAGTAAAGGGGAAAAAATACTTAAAAATGTAAAATTAATGACATCATCTAACATGTGGGAAACGATAGCCAGCCATGACAAAATGATAACTTAATTATAGCATTACACGATTTCATAATTTATGGGAACATCGCAAAAAACGAAGTAATTGAACAAATAACTACAACATACTTAAGAAATGTTAAATATGTTGTCCACCGTGTTCTGGCTATGAGGTTGAAAGCACAAAAATTCCTGTTCAACAACAGATCACAGTATGCCATGGCCATGATGTGGATGCACTTGCAATTCAGCTTTATTAAATTACAACGAGCCCCCAGGTAAATATTCCTAAGGAACTTCTAACACATAGGGGATGTGCTGGAGATTGCAATTCACCAAAGTTTGCAATCTGACCACTGTTTATGATGCACTTTTTTTCCTTTTGCGAAAGAAACTTCCATTGCTTCAGGAGTATGTATGCAAATTTTCAAGTCATTCTGACCAGTAGTTCTTATTGAATAGTTTTGGAATAAAAACTTCAAATTATAATCACCCTGTTTATAGCTGATTATTTTTCATAAATCTGTTATTATTATACAGTAGAACCTTGATTAACTGGGCTTACAACATGTGAAAGTGTAAAAAAAACAACTATCCAATATTAGGACTGGAAGATATACATTGAACATTGAAGGACCGGACACACCCCGCTTCCCATCTCAGAGAGATATCGAAGCTTTCCCAGGGGATGGGTGTATCCGGAAATTTATTAATTTATGTGAAAATAACAATGATATACATATATACAATAAATAATCTGGAATAAATAATCGTGCAAATTCTGATCATATAGCACCATCCACAGATAATCAGTCGGTAATCGTAATAGTCCTTATATAATTAATCAAAAAATAATTTTTGTCTTGTATGTGATAGAATCTGGAAGTGAGTTTATCCAATCTAGAATATAAAAATCTCGGCAATCAAGCTGTAATAAGATATAAATTGATGTCTATATGTCCCACATCTCCATTTCATTCACACCCGCCCAAAAAGGATGAAACAGTTCACACTTGTCTTCTTGGGCGTAAATTGTATCAATTATTAGATGTCCATGAAACTGGAAGAAATACAGTAGGAGATGTGCTACTGTATATGTGAGGTAATGTAACTACTAGTACACTAGTCTTTGTCCTTTATGGACAGCTGGTGTCTATTGGATTATAGGACCACCTGCCCCTAGCATGATGGTGTCACTACTGTTGCTGCTTCTTTGTGAAGGGGAAAAGAAACCTGTGAGATAATACACCACTACATTTAGATGTGTGATGCAATCCTTATTCATGAATTTGCTAAAGGTAGAGCATCAGAATGCAGCAAAAGGTTAGAAGATGTAAGAATGAGAAATTTTGGGTTTTGTATATAACTTTAAATAACTAAGAAACTTCATATGAATATATATATATTCTGGCCACTTTTATGAGACTTTTTGGAAAAAAACACTTATCAATCTTATGTCATTTAAAGATATACCATCAGAATGTACCCCAAGCATATAAAATGTGGTAAAAATGAAAAGTTTTGGCTAATAATGAATCAATATGATATTTTTCAAGGAAAAAATTATATTTAGGCCACTTTTATTTGATTTTTTGAAAAAAACCAAATTGTTAAAACCGAGGTTTAAACCAACATGGCAAAAATGTCTCGTGTGAATTTTGTGTCAAGTTACAAAAAGTTAGTAACTTTTACAAAGGAAAAAAATACCATTAAATACTCAAAGTATTTTGCTTTGCTTACATTCATACCGCCTGTTATTGTCATGCTTGAGAAAAAATTTAATCATGTGTCAAACAAAAATATATTTATCGTTGTTATGGCTGGAATCAATAAGTTTGGAACAATGAATCTTTTGTATTCAAGTTTCGTGAAGTTAAAAAATATTTTTAGTTTAGCAACGAAGTAATTTTTAAAGAGGAGAGGAAACCAAATTGAACTATTAACAATGCCAAAAAGGAACTAAATTACATGGACGTATGTAAAAAATTGATAAAAATTAATGAATGATTAATGTAATTACAAAAATAAAATTTTATAACCAATTGAAAATTCATTATCCAAGTGGGTGCGGGATGGAAAAAAAGTTAAGAATCACTGATGTAGATCACAGGGAATCGTTTCATCAATAGAACTTACCTGTTTCAGGAGTCACCTTTACATGGATCTATTCTATCTATTCTTTGAATTGACCAAATCACATCAACGGAATCTGTATAAGCCCAACTGGCCCAATATAAGCCAGTAGGAGAGACAGACAACCAAGAGATGCATAAAACGCTCTTCTTTTTAAAAAGGACGAAAGGAAATTAGTTCATCTTAAAATTATGATATACTGTACAGAACATTAAATTACAATTGAAGGGGGTGAGGCAATCTCACCTCCTTCCAAAAGTTTTATTATTGGCATAGTAGGTGGACAACTCCCCCTCCCCCATTTGCTGTACATAACCTGTGATAACTCCCCCTCCTCAAAAATCGAAACACAATTATTAAATTGAAACTAAAAGAAAAGTGATGAACATACCCTCTTCTCTGGAAACAACAGGAATGAGCATTAGAATTAGGTCCCCCAATCGATGACATAGAACTGACTGCAGATTGAAAATTCAAATTAGATCATTAAAAAGTTCAAACTATTTAATAACGTGATCCTAACGTATTCCCAAGGGATCAGCATGATCCGCCCAGAGAATTTGTTAGTGTTAGTAAACATCCATGCCCGAACCGGGATTCGAACCCACACCTGCACAGTGAGAAGCTAGTTCCCTAACCACTCGACTGCCAGGTGGCAACCATTCTTTTGGAAGCAACAAACAAAAATTTAAAAATGATTACATGCATTACACAGCCGTTAATCACTTCTACAGACCTACACAATTATTTCATAAAATCAAAATTCAAGAATAGCAAAGACATTCAAAGGAATGGCATTGTTTGAGACCAAAGGATGAGTTTGTAATTGAAATAATAAAAAAAGTGATGAACATACCCTCTCCTCTGGAAACAACAGGAATGAGCATTAGAATTAGGTCCCCCAATCGATGACATAGAACTGACTGCAGATTGAAAACACAAATTAGATCATTAAAATGTTCAAACTATTTATCTCCATTCTTTTGGAAGCAACAAACAGAAATTTAAAAATGATTACATGCATTACACAGCCATTAATCACTTCTACAGACCTGAACAATTAGTTGATAAAATCAAAATTCAAGAATAGCAAAGACATTCACAGGAATGGCATTGTTTGAGACCAAAGGATGAGTTTGTAATTGAAATAATAAAAAAAGTGATGAACATACCCTCTCCTCTAGAAACAACAGGAATGAGCATTAGAATTAGGTCCCCCCAATCAATGAATTAGGTCCCCCCAACATAGAACTGACTGCAGATTGAAAACACAAATGAGATCATTAAAAAGTTCAAACTATTTACCTCCATTCTTTTGGAAGCAACAAACAAAAATTTAAAAATGATTACATGCATTACACAGCCGTTAATCACTTCTACAGACCTGAACAATTAGTTCATAAAATCAAAATTAAAGAATAGCAAAGACATTCAAAGGAATGGCATTGTTTGAGACCAAAGGATGAGTTTGTAATTGAAATAATAAAAGAAGTGATGAACATACCCTCTCCTCTGGAAACAACAGGAATGAGCATTAGAATTAGGTCCCCCAATCGATGACATAGAACTGACTGCAGATTGAAAACACAAATTAGATCATCAAAATGTTCAAACTATTTATCGCCATTCTTTTGGAAGCAACAAACAGAAATTTAAAAATGATTACATGCATTACACAGCCATTAATCACTTCTACAGACCTGAACAATTAGTTGATAAAATCAAAATTCAAGAATAGCAAAGACATTCACAGGAATGGCATTGTTTGAGACCAAAGGATGAGTTTGTAATTGAAATAATAAAAAAAGTGATGAACATACCCTCTCCTTTGGAAACAACAGGAATGAGCATTAGAATTAGTTCCCCCAATCGATGACATAGAACCGACTGCAGATTGAAAACACAAATTAGATCATTAAAAAGTTCAAACTATTTACCTCCATTCTTTTGGAAGCAACAAACAAAAATTTAAAAATGATTACATGCATTACACAGCCGTTAATCACTTCTACAGACCTGAACAATTAGTTCATAAAATCAAAATTAAAGAATAGCAAAGACATTCAAAGGAATGGCATTGTTTGAGACCAAAGGATGAGTTTGTAATTGAAATAATAAAAAAAGTGATGAACATACCCTCTCCTCTGGAAACAACAGGAATGAGCATTAGAATTAGGTCCCCCAATCGATGACATAGAACTGACTGCAGATTGAAAACACAAATTAGATCATTAAAAAGTTCAAACTATTTACCTCCATTCTTTTGGAAGCAACAAACAAAAATTTAAAAATGATTACATGCATTACACAGCCGTTAATCACTTCTACAGGCCTGAACAATTAGTTCATAAAATCAAAATTAAAGAATAGCAAAGACATTCAAAGGAATGGCATTGTTTGAGACCAAAGGATGAGTTTGTAATTGAAATAATAAAAAAAGTGATGAACATACCCTCTCCTCTGGAAACAACAGGAATGAGCATTAGAATTAGGTCCCCCAATCGATGACATAGAACTGACTGCAGATTGAAAACACAAATGAGATCATTAAAAAGTTCAAACTATTTACCTCCATTCTTTTGGAAGCAACAAACAAAAATTTAAAAATGATTACATGCATTACACAGCCGTTAATCACTTCTACAGACCTACACAATTATTTCATAAAATCAAAATTCAAGAATAGCAAAGACATTCAAAGGAATGGCATTGTTTGAGACCAAAGGATGAGTTTGTAATTGAAATAATAAAAAAAGTGATGAACATACCCTCTCCTCTGGAAACAACAGGAATGAGCATTAGAATTAGGTCCCCCAATCGATGACATAGAACTGACTGCAGATTGAAAACACAAATTAGATCATTAAAATGTTCAAACTATTTATCTCCATTCTTTTGGAAGCAACAAACAGAAATTTAAAAATGATTACATGCATTACACAGCCATTAATCACTTCTACAGACCTGAACAATTAGTTGATAAAATCAAAATTCAAGAATAGCAAAGACATTCACAGGAATGGCATTGTTTGAGACCAAAGGATGAGTTTGTAATTGAAATAATAAAAAAAGTGATGAACATACCCTCTCCTTTGGAAACAACAGGAATGAGCATTAGAATTAGTTCCCCCAATCGATGACATAGAACCGACTGCAGATTGAAAACACAAATTAGATCATTAAAAAGTTCAAACTATTTACCTCCATTCTTTTGGAAGCAACAAACAAAAATTTAAAAATGATTACATGCATTACACAGCCGTTAATCACTTCTACAGACCTGAACAATTAGTTCATAAAATCAAAATTCAAGAATAGCAAAGACATTCAAAGGAATGGCATTGTTTGAGACCAAAGGATGAGTTTGTAATTGAAATAATAAAAAAAGTGATGAACATACCCTCTCCTCTAGAAACAACAGGAATGAGCATTAGAATTAGGTCCCCCCAATCAATGAATTAGGTCCCCCCAACATAGAACTGACTGCAGATTGAAAACACAAATGAGATCATTAAAAAGTTCAAACTATTTACCTCCATTCTTTTGGAAGCAACAAACAAAAATTTAAAAATGATTACATGCATTACACAGCCGTTAATCACTTCTACAGACCTGAACAATTAGTTCATAAAATCAAAATTAAAGAATAGCAAAGACATTCAAAGGAATGGCATTGTTTGAGACCAAAGGATGAGTTTGTAATTGAAATAATAAAAAAAGTGATGAACATACCCTCTCCTCTGGAAACAACAGGAATGAGCATTAGAATTAGGTCCCCCAATCGATGACATAGAACTGACTGCAGATTGAAAACACAAATGAGATCATTAAAAAGTTCAAACTATTTACCTCCATTCTTTTGGAAGCAACAAACAAAAATTTAAAAATGATTACATGCATTACACAGCCGTTAATCACTTCTACAGACCTGAACAATTAGTTCATAAAATCAAAATTAAAGAATAGCAAAGACATTCAAAGGAATGGCATTGTTTGAGACCAAAGGATGAGTTTGTAATTGAAATAATAAAAGAAGTGATGAACATACCCTCTCCTCTGGAAACAACAGGAATGAGCATTAGAATTAGGTCCCCCAATCGATGACATAGAACTGACTGCAGATTGAAAACACAAATTAGATCATTAAAATGTTCAAACTATTTATCTCCATTCTTTTGGAAGCAACAAACAGAAATTTAAAAATGATTACATGCATTACACAGCCATTAATCACTTCTACAGACCTGAACAATTAGTTGATAAAATCAAAATTCAAGAATAGCAAAGACATTCACAGGAATGGCATTGTTTGAGACCAAAGGATGAGTTTGTAATTGAAATAATAAAAAAAGTGATGAACATACCCTCTCCTCTAGAAACAACAGGAATGAGCATTAGAATTAGGTCCCCCCAATCAATGAATTAGGTCCCCCCAACATAGAACTGACTGCAGATTGAAAACACAAATGAGATCATTAAAAAGTTCAAACTATTTACCTCCATTCTTTTGGAAGCAACAAACAAAAATTTAAAAATGATTACATGCATTACACAGCCGTTAATCACTTCTACAGACCTGAACAATTAGTTCATAAAATCAAAATTAAAGAATAGCAAAGACATTCAAAGGAATGGCATTGTTTGAGACCAAAGGATGAGTTTGTAATTGAAATAATAAAAGAAGTGATGAACATACCCTCTCCTCTGGAAACAACAGGAATGAGCATTAGAATTAGGTCCCCCAATCGATGACATAGAACTGACTGCAGATTGAAAACACAAATTAGATCATCAAAATGTTCAAACTATTTATCGCCATTCTTTTGGAAGCAACAAACAGAAATTTAAAAATGATTACATGCATTACACAGCCATTAATCACTTCTACAGACCTGAACAATTAGTTGATAAAATCAAAATTCAAGAATAGCAAAGACATTCACAGGAATGGCATTGTTTGAGACCAAAGGATGAGTTTGTAATTGAAATAATAAAAAAAGTGATGAACATACCCTCTCCTTTGGAAACAACAGGAATGAGCATTAGAATTAGTTCCCCCAATCGATGACATAGAACCGACTGCAGATTGAAAACACAAATTAGATCATTAAAAAGTTCAAACTATTTACCTCCATTCTTTTGGAAGCAACAAACAAAAATTTAAAAATGATTACATGCATTACACAGCCGTTAATCACTTCTACAGACCTGAACAATTAGTTCATAAAATCAAAATTAAAGAATAGCAAAGACATTCAAAGGAATGGCATTGTTTGAGACCAAAGGATGAGTTTGTAATTGAAATAATAAAAAAAGTGATGAACATACCCTCTCCTCTGGAAACAACAGGAATGAGCATTAGAATTAGGTCCCCCAATCGATGACATAGAACTGACTGCAGATTGAAAACACAAATTAGATCATTAAAAAGTTCAAACTATTTACCTCCATTCTTTTGGAAGCAACAAACAAAAATTTAAAAATGATTACATGCATTACACAGCCGTTAATCACTTCTACAGACCTGAACAATTAGTTCATAAAATCAAAATTAAAGAATAGCAAAGACATTCAAAGGAATGGCATTGTTTGAGACCAAAGGATGAGTTTGTAATTGAAATAATAAAAAAAGTGATGAACATACCCTCTCCTCTGGAAACAACAGGAATGAGCATTAGAATTAGGTCCCCCAATCGATGACATAGAACTGACTGCAGATTGAAAACACAAATGAGATCATTAAAAAGTTCAAACTATTTACCTCCATTCTTTTGGAAGCAACAAACAAAAATTTAAAAATGATTACATGCATTACACAGCCGTTAATCACTTCTACAGACCTACACAATTATTTCATAAAATCAAAATTCAAGAATAGCAAAGACATTCAAAGGAATGGCATTGTTTGAGACCAAAGGATGAGTTTGTAATTGAAATAATAAAAAAAGTGATGAACATACCCTCTCCTCTGGAAACAACAGGAATGAGCATTAGAATTAGGTCCCCCAATCGATGACATAGAACTGACTGCAGATTGAAAACACAAATTAGATCATTAAAATGTTCAAACTATTTATCTCCATTCTTTTGGAAGCAACAAACAGAAATTTAAAAATGATTACATGCATTACACAGCCATTAATCACTTCTACAGACCTGAACAATTAGTTGATAAAATCAAAATTCAAGAATAGCAAAGACATTCACAGGAATGGCATTGTTTGAGACCAAAGGATGAGTTTGTAATTGAAATAATAAAAAAAGTGATGAACATACCCTCTCCTTTGGAAACAACAGGAATGAGCATTAGAATTAGTTCCCCCAATCGATGACATAGAACCGACTGCAGATTGAAAACACAAATTAGATCATTAAAAAGTTCAAACTATTTACCTCCATTCTTTTGGAAGCAACAAACAAAAATTTAAAAATGATTACATGCATTACACAGCCGTTAATCACTTCTACAGACCTGAACAATTAGTTCATAAAATCAAAATTCAAGAATAGCAAAGACATTCAAAGGAATGGCATTGTTTGAGACCAAAGGATGAGTTTGTAATTGAAATAATAAAAAAAGTGATGAACATACCCTCTCCTCTAGAAACAACAGGAATGAGCATTAGAATTAGGTCCCCCCAATCAATGAATTAGGTCCCCCCAACATAGAACTGACTGCAGATTGAAAACACAAATGAGATCATTAAAAAGTTCAAACTATTTACCTCCATTCTTTTGGAAGCAACAAACAAAAATTTAAAAATGATTACATGCATTACACAGCCGTTAATCACTTCTACAGACCTGAACAATTAGTTCATAAAATCAAAATTAAAGAATAGCAAAGACATTCAAAGGAATGGCATTGTTTGAGACCAAAGGATGAGTTTGTAATTGAAATAATAAAAGAAGTGATGAACATACCCTCTCCTCTGGAAACAACAGGAATGAGCATTAGAATTAGGTCCCCCAATCGATGACATAGAACTGACTGCAGATTGAAAACACAAATTAGATCATTAAAATGTTCAAACTATTTATCGCCATTCTTTTGGAAGCAACAAACAGAAATTTAAAAATGATTACATGCATTACACAGCCATTAATCACTTCTACAGACCTGAACAATTAGTTGATAAAATCAAAATTCAAGAATAGCAAAGACATTCACAGGAATGGCATTGTTTGAGACCAAAGGATGAGTTTGTAATTGAAATAATAAAAAAAGTGATGAACATACCCTCTCCTTTGGAAACAACAGGAATGAGCATTAGAATTAGTTCCCCCAATCGATGACATAGAACCGACTGCAGATTGAAAACACAAATTAGATCATTAAAAAGTTCAAACTATTTACCTCCATTCTTTTGGAAGCAACAAACAAAAATTTAAAAATGATTACATGCATTACACAGCCGTTAATCACTTCAACAGACCTGAACAATTAGTTCATAAAATCAAAATTAAAGAATAGCAAAGACATTCAAAGGAATGGCATTGTTTGAGACCAAAGGATGAGTTTGTAATTGAAATAATAAAAGAAGTGATGAACATACCCTCTCCTCTGGAAACAACAGGAATGAGCATTAGAATTAGGTCCCCCAATCGATGACATAGAACTGACTGCAGATTGAAAACACAAATTAGATCATCAAAATGTTCAAACTATTTATCGCCATTCTTTTGGAAGCAAGAAACAGAAATTTAAAAATGATTACATGCATTACACAGCCATTAATCACTTCTACAGACCTGAACAATTAGTTGATAAAATCAAAATTCAAGAATAGCAAAGACATTCACAGGAATGGCATTGTTTGAGACCAAAGGATGAGTTTGTAATTGAAATAATAAAAAAAGTGATGAACATACCCTCTCCTCTGGAAACAACAGGAATGAGCATTAGAATTAGGTCCCCCAATCGATGACATAGAACTGACTGCAGATTGAAAACACAAATGAGATCATTAAAAAGTTCAAACTATTTACCTCCATTCTTTTGGAAGCAACAAACAAAAATTTAAAAATGATTACATGCATTACACAGCCGTTAATCACTTCTACAGACCTGAACAATTAGTTCATAAAATCAAAATTAAAGAATAGCAAAGACATTCAAAGGAATGGCATTGTTTGAGACCAAAGGATGAGTTTGTAATTGAAATAATAAAAGAAGTGATGAACATACCCTCTCCTCTGGAAACAACAGGAATGAGCATTAGAATTAGGTCCCCCAATCGATGACATAGAACTGACTGCAGATTGAAAACACAAATTAGATCATCAAAATGTTCAAACTATTTATCGCCATTCTTTTGGAAGCAACAAACAGAAATTTAAAAATGATTACATGCATTACACAGCCATTAATCACTTCTACAGACCTGAACAATTAGTTGATAAAATCAAAATTCAAGAATAGCAAAGACATTCACAGGAATGGCATTGTTTGAGACCAAAGGATGAGTTTGTAATTGAAATAATAAAAAAAGTGATGAACATACCCTCTCCTTTGGAAACAACAGGAATGAGCATTAGAATTAGTTCCCCCAATCGATGACATAGAACCGACTGCAGATTGAAAACACAAATTAGATCATTAAAAAGTTCAAACTATTTACCTCCATTCTTTTGGAAGCAACAAACAAAAATTTAAAAATGATTACATGCATTACACAGCCGTTAATCACTTCTACAGACCTGAACAATTAGTTCATAAAATCAAAATTAAAGAATAGCAAAGACATTCAAAGGAATGGCATTGTTTGAGACCAAAGGATGAGTTTGTAATTGAAATAATAAAAAAAGTGATGAACATACCCTCTCCTCTGGAAACAACAGGAATGAGCATTAGAATTAGGTCCCCCAATCGATGACATAGAACTGACTGCAGATTGAAAACACAAATGAGATCATTAAAAAGTTCAAACTATTTACCTCCATTCTTTTGGAAGCAACAAACAAAAATTTAAAAATGATTACATGCATTACACAGCCGTTAATCACTTCTACAGACCTGAACAATTAGTTCATAAAATCAAAATTAAAGAATAGCAAAGACATTCAAAGGAATGGCATTGTTTGAGACCAAAGGATGAGTTTGTAATTGAAATAATAAAAGAAGTGATGAACATACCCTCTCCTCTGGAGACAACAGGAATGAGCATTAGAATTAGGTCCCCCAATCGATGACATAGAACTGACTGCAGATTGAAAACACAAATTAGATCATTAAAATGTTCAAACTATTTATCGCCATTCTTTTGGAAGCAACAAACAGAAATTTAAAAATGATTACATGCATTACACAGCCATTAATCACTTCTACAGACCTGAACAATTAGTTGATAAAATCAAAATTCAAGAATAGCAAAGACATTCACAGGAATGGCATTGTTTGAGACCAAAGGATGAGTTTGTAATTGAAATAATAAAAAAAGTGATGAACATACCCTCTCCTTTGGAAACAACAGGAATGAGCATTAGAATTAGTTCCCCCAATCGATGACATAGAACCGACTGCAGATTGAAAACACAAATTAGATCATTAAAAAGTTCAAACTATTTACCTCCATTCTTTTGGAAGCAACAAACAAAAATTTAAAAATGATTACATGCATTACACAGCCGTTAATCACTTCTACAGACCTGAACAATTAGTTCATAAAATCAAAATTAAAGAATAGCAAAGACATTCAAAGGAATGGCATTGTTTGAGACCAAAGGATGAGTTTGTAATTGAAATAATAAAAGAAGTGATGAACATACCCTCTCCTCTGGAAACAACAGGAATGAGCATTAGAATTAGGTCCCCCAATCGATGACATAGAACTGACTGCAGATTGAAAACACAAATTAGATCATCAAAATGTTCAAACTATTTATCGCCATTCTTTTGGAAGCAAGAAACAGAAATTTAAAAATGATTACATGCATTACACAGCCATTAATCACTTCTACAGACCTGAACAATTAGTTGATAAAATCAAAATTCAAGAATAGCAAAGACATTCACAGGAATGGCATTGTTTGAGACCAAAGGATGAGTTTGTAATTGAAATAATAAAAAAAGTGATGAACATACCCTCTCCTCTGGAAACAACAGGAATGAGCATTAGAATTAGGTCCCCCAATCGATGACATAGAACTGACTGCAGATTGAAAACACAAATGAGATCATTAAAAAGTTCAAACTATTTACCTCCATTCTTTTGGAAGCAACAAACAAAAATTTAAAAATGATTACATGCATTACACAGCCGTTAATCACTTCTACAGACCTGAACAATTAGTTCATAAAATCAAAATTAAAGAATAGCAAAGACATTCAAAGGAATGGCATTGTTTGAGACCAAAGGATGAGTTTGTAATTGAAATAATAAAAGAAGTGATGAACATACCCTCTCCTCTGGAAACAACAGGAATGAGCATTAGAATTAGGTCCCCCAATCGATGACATAGAACTGACTGCAGATTGAAAACACAAATGAGATCATTAAAAAGTTCAAACTATTTATCTCCATTCTTTTGGAAGCAACAAACAAAAATTTAAAAATGATTACATGCATTACACAGCCATTAATCACTTCTACAGACCTGAACAATTAGTTGATAAAATCAAAATTCAAGAATAGCAAAGACATTCACAGGAATGGCATTGTTTTAGACCAAAGGATGAGTTTGTAATTGAAATAATAAAAAAAGTGATGAACATACCCTCTCCTTTGGAAACAACAGGAATGAGCATTAGAATTAGTTCCCCCAATCGATGACATAGAACCGACTGCAGATTGAAAACACAAATTAGATCATTAAAAAGTTCAAACTATTTACCTCCATTCTTTTGGAAGCAACAAACAAAAATTTAAAAATGATTACATGCATTACACAGCCGTTAATCACTTCTACAGACCTGAACAATTAGTTCATAAAATCAAAATTCAAGAATAGCAAAGACATTCAAAGGAATGGCATTGTTTGAGACCAAAGGATGAGTTTGTAATTGAAATAATAGAAAAAGTGATGAACATACCCTCTCCTCTAGAAACAACAGGAATGAGCATTAGAATTAGGTCCCCCAATCGATGACATAGAACTGACTGCAGATTGAAAACACAAATGAGATCATTAAAAAGTTCAAACTATTTACCTCCATTCTTTTGGAAGCAACAAACAAAAATTTAAAAATGATTACATGCATTACACAGCCGTTAATCACTTCTACAGACCTGAACAATTAGTTCATAAAATCAAAATTAAAGAATAGCAAAGACATTCAAAGGAATGGCATTGTTTGAGACCAAAGGATGAGTTTGTAATTGAAATAATAAAAGAAGTGATGAACATACCCTCTCCGCTGGAAACAACAGGAATGAGCATTAGAATTAGGTCCCCCAATCGATGACATAGAACTGACTGCAGATTGAAAACACAAATTAGATCATTAAAATGTTCAAACTATTTATCGCCATTCTTTTGGAAGCAACAAACAGAAATTTAAAAATGATTACATGCATTACACAGCCATTAATCACTTCTACAGACCTGAACAATTAGTTGATAAAATCAAAATTCAAGAATAGCAAAGACATTCACAGGAATGGCATTGTTTGAGACCAAAGGATGAGTTTGTAATTGAAATAATAAAAAAAGTGATGAACATACCCTCTCCTTTGGAAACAACAGGAATGAGCATTAGAATTAGTTCCCCCAATCGATGACATAGAACCGACTGCAGATTGAAAACACAAATTAGATCATTAAAAAGTTCAAACTATTTACCTCCATTCTTTTGGAAGCAACAAACAAAAATTTAAAAATGATTACATGCATTACACAGCCGTTAATCACTTCTACAGACCTGAACAATTAGTTCATAAAATCAAAATTAAAGAATAGCAAAGACATTCAAAGGAATGGCATTGTTTGAGACCAAAGGATGAGTTTGTAATTGAAATAATAAAAAAAGTGATGAACATACCCTCTCCTCTGGAAACAACAGGAATGAGCATTAGAATTAGGTCCCCCAATCGATGACATAGAACTGACTGCAGATTGAAAACACAAATGAGATCATTAAAAAGTTCAAACTATTTACCTCCATTCTTTTGGAAGCAACAAACAAAAATTTAAAAATGATTACATGCATTACACAGCCGTTAATCACTTCTACAGACCTGAACAATTAGTTCATAAAATCAAAATTAAAGAATAGCAAAGACATTCAAAGGAATGGCATTGTTTGAGACCAAAGGATGAGTTTGTAATTGAAATAATAAAAGAAGTGATGAACATACCCTCTCCTCTGGAAACAACAGGAATGAGCATTAGAATTAGGTCCCCCAATCGATGACATAGAACTGACTGCAGATTGAAAACACAAATTAGATCATTAAAATGTTCAAACTATTTATCGCCATTCTTTTGGAAGCAACAAACAGAAATTTAAAAATGATTACATGCATTACACAGCCATTAATCACTTCTACAGACCTGAACAATTAGTTGATAAAATCAAAATTCAAGAATAGCAAAGACATTCACAGGAATGGCATTGTTTGAGACCAAAGGATGAGTTTGTAATTGAAATAATAAAAAAAGTGATGAACATACCCTCTCCTTTGGAAACAACAGGAATGAGCATTAGAATTAGTTCCCCCAATCGATGACATAGAACCGACTGCAGATTGAAAACACAAATTAGATCATTAAAAAGTTCAAACTATTTACCTCCATTCTTTTGGAAGCAACAAACAAAAATTTAAAAATGATTACATGCATTACACAGCCGTTAATCACTTCTACAGACCTGAACAATTAGTTCATAAAATCAAAATTAAAGAATAGCAAAGACATTCAAAGGAATGGCATTGTTTGAGACCAAAGGATGAGTTTGTAATTGAAATAATAAAAGAAGTGATGAACATACCCTCTCCTCTGGAAACAACAGGAATGAGCATTAGAATTAGGTCCCCCAATCGATGACATAGAACTGACTGCAGATTGAAAACACAAATGAGATCATTAAAAAGTTCAAACTATTTATCTCCATTCTTTTGGAAGCAACAAACAAAAATTTAAAAATGATTACATGCATTACACAGCCATTAATCACTTCTACAGACCTGAACAATTAGTTCATAAAATCAAAATTCAAGAATAGCAAAGACATTCAAAGGAATGGTATTGTTTGAGACCAAAGGATGAGTTTGTAATTGAAATAATAAAAAAAGTGATGAACATACCCTGTCCTCTGGAAACAACAGGAATGAGCATTAGAATTAGTTCCCCCAATCGATGACATAGAACTGACTGCAGATTGAAAACACAAATTAGATCATTAAAAAGTTCAAACTATTTACCTCCATTCTTTTGGAAGCAACAAACAAAAATTTAAAAATGATTACATGCATTACACAGCCGTTAATCACTTCTACAGACCTGAACAATTAGTTCATAAAATCAAAATTAAAGAATAGCAAAGACATTCAAAGGAATGGCATTGTTTGAGACCAAAGGATGAGTTTGTAATTGAAATAATAAAAAAAGTGATGAACATACCCTCTCCTTTGGAAACAACAGGAATGAGCATTAGAATTAGGTCCCCCAATCGATGACATAGAACTGACTGCAGATTGAAAACACAAATTAGATCATTAAAAAGTTCAAACTATTTATCTCCATTCTTTTGGAAGCAACAAACAATAATTTAAAAATGATTACATGCATTACACAGCCGTTAATCACTTCTACAGACCTGAACAATTAGTTCATAAAATCAAAATTCAAGAATAGCAAAGACATTCAAAGGAATGGCATTGTTTGAGACCAAAAGAAGAGTTTGTATCATGGTTTGCAAAACCAACCAGCAACTTTCATAGTAAATTCAATCATACACATACCTACATACACTTCAATCAATTTAATAATCACAATAAATGAATCGTAAGTTTCAGAGACAAGATGATGTAGTCAATCATGGACAAAATTAACTTGATATTTTAAAAATAAAAGACTTAGCAATCGCTTCAAACGTATCAATAATGCAATAAGTGAGCAGTCTCTTTCATTTTAAGACCACTCGTACGGATTGATTGATTGTGTAGTTGAAGATATTCGTCAAAAAGATAGTACAAATACAGAAAAATTAATAATATTGCAAACTAGAGATCATGTTAAAGCTGAGTTTTTGGAATGAAATTTCTTGCAATTTCTCTAAAGTTAGCTTCAGCTATTTTAACAGCATCGGGGGGGGGGGGGGGGGCTGTGGTCCTTTGTCATACTGATTTTTCTCTGAGGGGTCCTCTCTACCAGCTAAAAATTCCTGCCTACCAATTTGCATACTAACTCTCGCAAATTGTTAACAGATCTACTTATCATGAGGTCCTCGGGTTGTGTCCGGGTGAGACCCACGCATTAATAAAAGAAATCATTATCATTGCCAACCAATTACAAAAATGACAAATTTAAGAGAGTAAGCCAAGTTCTACAGAATAAGGACATGAATTTAAAAATGCTCAAATCTTTGAGTCATTAGCGGATCGACTGCATAGTTTCAGAGGTTTTATGTTCTAGTTAATTATTATTACCCATGCGAGACAGTTCGGTGCCTCTATAGCGTATAAGTCCCACCAGTAAAATAACCCCGAAAACTCGCTGCTGTGTTCCCAGACAGCTGAAATGAGCAAAATTTTGTCGCCTGGCAGTCTAGTGGTTAGGTAGGTTATCCTCTGATTGTGCAAGTCTGGGTTCAAATCCCAAGTTCTTTGATGTCTACTAAAACAAATTTCCTGGACAGATCTAACGGATGTCTTTGGAGTGCGTGCGGATCACGTTTTTAAAAAAATTAAGAGTTTCTCTGCGAATCATTCAGTCCAGTATGCTCGTAGTTTTAAATTTTGCATAAAAACATTAAAAAAAATTTTTTTTTTTTTTTCGTTTCCGCATAGGCTACTGAGCCTAGAACCACCCTTTAGTGATTCCCTCTAATCCACCATAGTGCTACCATCGAATCACACCACAAAGTAATTCGAAGATCAGGCATGTCTAAAGCTTCTCTAATGGAACTTGCTAAACGAGCACCAATACAACATGCCATCAATTCTAGACGGGGAATGGTTAATTGCTTCACAAGGGGAATACCCTCGATTTTTTTCGTAGCAGCGTAACTTTAATGCCCATTGTTGTTTCCGATCTTACGTCCGTTCGACCACTCTGAAAATGTTTTCTCGATTGACATTGAAGTGACTTGTGAGTCGGGGGTCCCAGAATCCACTGCAGTAGTGGCCCATACCCCTTTCATCTTTCCTCGCCACCTGCATAGTGAGTAGTGCGTATTGCCATGGCTAGAGTGCAGACGAAAGAAGTTATTTTCATTGGTACGCGAGACAGCATAGACAGTGAATCGTCGGTTTCATTTGTTTTATGACCGATATTTCTTATAATCATCGCCCTTTCCCTCTTTTTCAGCAGTGCTGGAGGGGGGGGGGAAGAACGAGGTCGAGTCGCGAAGGAGTATTGTTTGTAAAAAGGGGTCTTCTAAGGGCCGTGGTGCAAGCACCAGTGTATCATGTCATGTTTATATTCTAATTCAATAAAAAGATTCAAAAGAAAGATTCAAAGATTATCTACAATTAATTACAGTTCGATGAATACAATTATACCCTTCACCAATATATTTACATTATTTACATTTAAAAATTACATTCCCTGTTTCCCTTGGCATGGGGAGGGGGATAGTTTCGTTGAAGGATTACCTCCCTTATCAGCATCACTTTCCTCTTCTCCCTCGTGTTGAGGAGAAGATTAAGTCTGGGGGGGGGGGGGCAAGGGATGCTTCCACTCTTTTCTTTCCCCTGGAGCGCTCTCCTCGCCTCTCTTTTCTCAATGTTGTCAGGCAAGGGAGCATCCCAGTTCAATGGGATCGAAAAGCCATGGTCTTGTGGGGGCCATGTCCTGAACACTTAGATACGAATTTATTGGGAACGTTGTTCTCCCAACCTCTGAAATTAAAACAGCCTCGCGACATTAATTGTGAAGCCTGTTCAATGAATTTTTCTTGCTGCTCTAGACTATTCACTCCAGTTATACAATTATTAACATAAAACGAATGTTTTAACTGTCACACAACATCTGCAAATTTTGATTGCGTATCATTGAGGAGATGATTTATAGATAATACTGCCAAATACAACTCCACAATGTCTGTAAATTATTTCTTCATTGCTAGAAGGAAAGAAAAAACGTAAATAATCCCGGTTTCGAGGAGAAACACTCAATTGAAGGAACGCTTTCTCTATATCGGTAGACAACCCTATGGGATAAAATCTGAACCGATCCAAAATGTCTGTTATCAATTTAATCACGTTAGGGCCAGTATACAAACAATCATTTAATGATAATTGCCCTTTCTCTCTGGACGATGCATGAAACACCGGTCTAATTTTCATCGTTTCGCTATCTGCTCTCACAACAGGTCTATGAGGAAAATAATGGCAATTTTCATTCTCAATCTCTTTTACTGGAACCTTTTCTATAAATTTCATTTTTTCCCATTCTTGGAAAACGGATTGGTATTCCATTAACATATGTTTCTCGGCGAATCTACACATACTTATTATTAATCTGTTACGCGTCAAATCTTTGTTATTTGATAATTGCGGAGAATCAATTTTGAATGGCAAATCCATTTCCAATCTGCCACCATCAAGTGTTTTCAAAGTAGATTTGAAATTTTCAACAATTTTTTATTTACCTCCTCATTTTATTTTTGAAAATTTCAATAACATAATTTTATCGAATTCAGTCATCACATAGTGTGGGGACAGTAAAAGTTATTTTTCATTTGTCAATCATTGATGACAATCAATTGACTGTCAATCAATCAGGGAAAAACATTTCTCCCATGTCCAACACAGAAGATGGTAAAAATGGTGAGGGGCATGGTTAATCTCCAAAACCTAACTATAATATAATGGGAGCGACACATATAAACTTTTTTTTATTTTACCAATTTAACTCTATAAGTGGTACAGCAAAAATGAGTAAACCCCCCTTTAAAAAATACCGTACCTTTTTTTAGATGCAGTAAGCTTTCTTCCGATTTTCAGCAGGTGCAAACTAAGGGGTATAGGAAAAACTGTTCTAGTGAGAATCAATTTTACAAAATATCTCGCGTCGTAAATGCTAAAATAAGAACCTTTTAGGCAAAGCGTGAATTGAGCCGCGTGCAGCGTTCGCGACACGAAGCAGGGCAGCACTCTTGCGGCCAACGGAAATCAGAAAGACAGCGCAAATTGAGACACGAGGTGGCACTACGCTAAGCGCGTGTACGCGCGCACTCGTTGCCGCTGCTGTTGTTTTTAAAAATTAAACCGTCATTTTGATAGAGTTCGTATTCTCTTATGAAAAATGTTGTTTAATATCAACGTTATTTACATGTATAAGCAATTATTTCTTTAAATTAATTAATTAATTAAGAATTAATCAATTAATTAAAGAAACAATTAATTCCCGAATTATTTTCTTTCTTTCTGAGTTTTTAATAAATATTATTGTTCTTTCTAAGGTTTTGACTTTTCATTAGCTCTAAATTTTAATTCATTATGGAGTTTTTTCGGAATTCATTTTGGGATTCATTAATTTCGGGATTTTCACTAGTTTTTTGATTCCAAATTTAGAAAATTGTCATTAATTCTGAATTTTTATTAATTTTTAGAGAAAAAAATCTACTCTTGTTTTTTTAATAGGCTACGAAATATTTTCCATTAAATTTGAAATTTAATTATTAATTTCACTAATTCTGGTGTTTCACTAATCTATTTTTCCATTAAATATGAATTCCCAGCAGTTTTGGAATTATTTATTAATTTTAAATTGTGATCAATCGTTTCATTTGTTTTAACTTTTCAGAAGTTCCAAATTTTCATTCTTTATGGGATTAATTTGAAAAATTCCATTAATTTCGGAATATTCATTAATCCAATTTCTGTTAATTCTGTTAATAATCATACAATAATCTTTAAGTTTATTGTATGATTCATTCTAAATTTTGAATTTTATATATTTTCATTAATTTTCATAAACCTTTAATTTTCATTAAAATTTTTACCCCTCCTAAATTTTTATCCATTTTCAATTTCGATTAATTAATGTAAGGTTTTCATTAATTTATGTATTTTTTAAGGAAAAATTCATCAGAAACATCTGAATTTTCAATAGTTTTTTAATTATTCTCTAATTTTGAATTGTCATCAATCCTAATTTTTTATTATTTCTTTGTGTTCACGTTTTTATACACGGTATTTTAATGTATATTTTTCAGCGCATTCCCGTATTTTATTTTTAATTAATGTTGTCTTCATTAATGTCAACTTTAATTACCAATAACCCAGGCTCCGGGAGCCTCCCAAATGACGAGGTTCCAGTCCTCCGAAATTGTTTCCTTTCTAAAACGCTCGTGCACTGGGAACGCGTTCCAATATGCGCATCCCCTCGCTTAAGGTAGGCTAGATATTTCATCAATGCCGCTGAAAGGGTTAGCATAATACTGTAACGAGGAAAACGATATATCTCATTCTGAAACATCAACGTTCATATCAAAAACATGCAGCAACTGAGGATTGATTGATATTTTGCATAACATCACACAGTGAGTTAGCAGACACAGAAAAATGTCCACGATTCAACTTTGACTAAATATGTGTTCTTAGTATGTGAAAAAAAATGTTTTTTTTTCCAAAAAATGATAGAAATACAGCAAAAATCTCATGTTATGACGACGCTTAAGGGACAGCAGAGAAATACCATTACACAAGATTTAACGTTATACAGTAAAACCTCCTCTTTTGCTGACACCGGCGGGACAAAAAGATTCGTTGGTAAAAGATGGGTGACCTTTGATGAGGGGTTTGAAATGCATACTTTTATTATACGAGGGGAAATTGTTATTTGGCTGTAAAAAGGGGTGACCGCATCAGAGGGATGTCTGTTAAGAGGGATTTTATTTAGGAATGGGGCGGATAGTGATTTAGCTGAAACACCGATTATTCGGCGGCCGAATATCAATTTCCTAAAATTCAAAATATAGTTGGTGTTCTTAATTGAAAATAAAATTATTGGTAATTTCAAATGATTTATATTGAACTTTAAATATGCAATTTATTATTTAATTTTAAAAAAACTGATAATTGGAAGATTATTTATTTGCCATGATACTGACAATAAAATTTAATGATACATTGCATTTTAATATTTACAGCACTTGATGCAATTTTATATCTAATTAAAAAAATATCAACCATAATTTCTCGTCTATTTCCAATTCGTCCCATTTTTCTCAGCTAGTGATGCTTATTTTTCTCTTATTTTATCTCAAAGATGTTCTTTGCCCCTTTTAGTAGCTCAATACTTATCTTGTCTAGGTACATCCTTCAGTTACTGTACTTGGGTACACTATAATTCATGCTCACTCTTCCGCCTTATTGCAGTAGGATTTTATTTTCAGTTTAATGTTCTCTTATCGTCGAAATTCACCCTCACATAACCTCTTTTATAGAAAAGGATACATACCACAAAATAAAATATAATCAGTAAATTTTTTATTTATGGGAAAAATTCCAATTAATTAATTTTTTAAAATTAGTTTGTAGTGATTAGATATACACAGAAATTTGTCTGAATACCTAAGCAATATTCCGCCCATCTCTAGTTTTATTGTAGATAGAATACTTCAACACTAGAGGAAATGTACCGGGACCAAAGAATTAATATTGTTATAAGGGCAATCATCCATCTTACACAGGATTTTCACTGTATTTACAAATGATGTACATAAAATATAGCAAGAATAATAAGTAGACCACGAGAAACCGTTTTTATCAATAGAACTTACTTGTTTCGAGAAAGCCATCTTGATCTGCTTCAAATGAATCTTTATTCCCTCTTTTTTTGAATTGACCAAAGAAACTTTGAGATCATCATCAACATCAACTGAAGCTGTATCCAATCACCCAACTGGAATATCAAGATCCGAGATCCACTTTCAACTCTCTTCATGCAGGAAGCCACACACAAACTGTCATTACAGCACCAACCCAGAACATGGGCCCCGCTCAGTCCCACACCACTTGTCAGAAAGAGTTGCAAAGATAATGCTGAAACCAAACGTATACAATAACATTTGTGGACATTGTACTTCCAAAATAACATGTAAAATAGAGCAACGTTCATGAAGCCACATCAAAATACTGTGTAAATGTGAAGTCATAAAAATGAAACAAGTTTAGAATGAGAGCAAAAAACCCCAAATTCAAAAAAGATTGTTTCAATTTCATTTTCAGATTCTAAACAGGAAAAGGTTCACAGCCGCTGGTTTAACCTGAACTGAATATCACAGACGGGTAAGATGTTTTGCTCTGTGACAAAAAAAATGCATTATTTGCATAACTGGGAAAGCGGAGCTGGACATTTACACGCAGGAGATTCGCTTCATTCTTGTCACGACGTTTAACATGAACAGGCGTATAGCTTTTCTTTCTGCTGAGCAACCGAGATTGAAAATTTGGAAATCAATTAAGTGGGAAACTCGGTCAGCGTGATATTCTTATCCTCTGAAGACGACACCCATAGCGTGTCAAAATGCATAAGAAATTTTTTAATATTTCCTGGTATTTGCCATATTCGTTGACGATTTTTTGAATATTATTATAATGCTCGGTTAAAAATATGATCTTGTTGCACAGAACGACTTGAGGCAAATGATATTTGTGTGAAGGATGAGATGATGGGTCACCAGGGCCGGCTGTTTGTTTACTTGAGCACCAACACAGTTCAAAAGAAACGAGACAGAACACCCCCCCCCCCCACTCCTACGCACCACACAATAATACTAAATTATTATAGCATCACATCGTTCACCCGCAATTAGCGATTGTAAAGGCCCATGTAAATTATTTGACATGCTATTTTATGTAACAGAAAAGGCGCATTAATACAAAACCGGAAATTTTTTGTCACCCCTCAGAGCTGGTACCCGGTGCGGGCCGCACCCGCCTTCCTACGCCACTGGTATCCCCATCCGCATCTTCCTACAAATATTCGGTAAAAAACGATGCCTATTTTCGAAGGAGGGAATACCGATACAGTAGCATAGATTATCCGAAACAATTAAGAACCAGGGTTGTTCAGATAACTGATTTTTTGAGATAACCGATTATTTACGGGTAAAAATAATACCAGTATCATAGACGCAATATTAAACAAAGAAACAGTGATATTAAACAAAAAACTGTACATATTTTGTATCACTTTGGAGAATATATCATCTGGGGGAAAGCATCTACGGCGCTAGCTGAACTTCTACATAGCGCACAAATTGGAATTTCCCGACTGAAACGCTTTCGGTTGACCGGTATTCGGATAATTAATACACTTTACTGTAGTACCAAAATTTCCCTTTTATCCTTATATTGTCATTATCAGTGCGGATACGGATCCGATTCCTGATAAGCATGAGGAGGTGCAATGACCCTAGACCAAAAAACGGGACAGTTCCTCTGAAGTGGACGGATCAAAAATCCAGTCTATTCTCGAGTACTTTTCCGTCTCCCGCCAGGGTCATCTTTAGGGGCAGCACACGAGGGTTTGCAACCGGGAGGTAGGCCAGCTCGAGACGCCTCTGAAACTAGTTATCTGTGGGTTATTGAATATTAATAAAGTCAGAATGTGATCATATTCAGCGGCATGCACTGTATATTATCTCTCAAATTGCATGAGCCTGTATTGCAGTTATAGAAAATATAATCCGGAAAAAAGCATTATGATGTACAGAGAGTAGTTCCAAAATTTTAAAACTAGTAGAATAAAGCCGACCCGGCTCAGAATTTTGAATATTCTTTTTTGAATTTTGAAAATTGAGACAGCAAAAATTAGATTTATAACAGTCACCTCATATATTTGCATCGTAATTGATTATTGACTAAAACAGTGCTGTCTACATTTAACCACAAGTACTTAATTCCGAGCACTTCTTGAATAATTACAATTGTGGTCTATACATATATACATGTAACCCATAAGTGCATAATTCCGTACACTTCTTGAGTAATTCCAATTTCACAAATCATTAATGAAGATTAGAAAAACCAATTTTATAAAAAACATTGAATACCCGCCAATTTAAGTTTTTGAATAAAGAGTATATAAAGCTTTACCCAAAAACCTTTAAAATACCTAAAAATTAGAGAATAGTAAATTTGCTCATGTCAACCCCACTGCAAACGAATTTAGTAAAGGTTGAGAAAACATTTTCCCATAGTCCCCCCCCCCCCACATTCTGGAACATAGCCCTTAAGTTAGGATCTTTCACGGGCCCTTCTATAATTAAATTAACTAATGAGAAAAATCAACAAAAAAATTTATGAGAATTATCCCGGGCCCAGGGCTAGAGCCTTGTCAGCGCCGCCCTTGTGAGGGGCCATGCATTCAAAATACAATTGATTTTCAACAAAAAGCATTTTTTGAACACTAATTCACAGAACTTTTTAAATAAGCAACAAGTTTTGAAAAAAAAAATTCAGGTAAATTTACTAAATTATAGACCTATCATCTTGTATAAAACAGCTTGTCATAAAACAGCAGTAATAACAGCACGAATTAGTGACACAGGCAATTTGCACTCAACATTCCCGCAACTATAGTGCTTAGCGTTATCAGGAGATCCATTTTTCTCCTGTCAACCGCTGTTCTCTCTAAACTACTCCGGAGGGAGAACGTACACACATTGGGAAACTTTTTTTTTTCACTCATGAAACATACCAGAGGTGGATATGGCATATTCCCATTCCTTGCATATGAAACAAAACTTAAAAGAACGCAATTTTTTTTTTTTACTCAACGAATAACGAAATAAGGGCAGCAAAAAAATCGAATCAAACAAATTTACTCTTTATATAATTAACTAATTGATTCGCCTACATCCTCCTTCGGACTACTAATCGCCCCCTTCCGAAAGAAATTCCTGGCGACCGCCCTGGAGTATACTAAACACAGGCACTTAAAAATTGGGACTTACCCATTTCCAAATTGACTGGAATCTTTTTCTCATCAACGACTTCGGCGGTGTTAAACTTCTTCATAACGTTGAAGCAAACACAATTCATGACATCAACCGATTGGCTCACCAAGAGCTCAGACTGCAGGTAATAAACCCCTGGAGACCAGCTAGGACTACTGATTAACTGCTCTCGCACAATGGTGATCAACTCAGTAAAGCGGTCTGGAATGATGACGCTCTCACAAGAAGAGATAGAGATAGGTTGAAATTAACACTGTTCACAATAATAAAGGTTCAATCTAAACAAACGCGTCCTATCTCGCAATTAACGATTGATTGATTAGCGAATCATTGATTAGCGAAACTGAAACAGTGAACTGCACACACAACCTCACTCGACACCAATCACCTGCCGAGTGGCGAATTTTCCCGCGTAAACGGGGTCACGGGGTTCCAAAAGTTGTCACAAGGTGCTTCCCCGAATGCTATTGGCCAGGCTTCACGGAACCCGCCACATTCCGACGTGCCTTTCTTTGGCGGGAAAAAAAATGCTGTTCCTCAAAAAAGGAAAACCGAATCCCGTCGATGCTGACGCGTTCGTTGGATTGCCCAAGATTTTTATGGTGAGTTACTTTAGCAATGTACTAATTACTGTTGACTTTGTTGCTTTTTGTTTTGTCTTCTCTTTTCTTATTCAGATAATATCATCTAATATTGGTCTCACATGTCAAAGACTTGAGACAACCACACATGAAGAATATTTCAGTCAGTGTCAGTTTTATTTTCTATGTTTTTCGCGGGTTATTTGTATTATTTGCGATCAACACATTCATAGCATCTTCGACTTATTGCTGGTGCTCACAGAAGCACGAAAGAGCACTCGATTTTTCGAACTCGGGAGTTGTTGATCGACTTTCTAGTTCAGAGGCCTCCTACAGTGGTCCGCCGACAAAAATGTTTACGTTCTTTCGTTAATTTTAAATTTTCGTCATCTCGATTCTTAATTTCTTTCATTAATTCAAATTTTTATTGTGTCCTTAATTTTCATAGTGCTGGAATTATTATTTACTATTATTGTTTATATCATTTTCAATTCTAAATTTTCATTAGTTTTCAGGATATTTATTTCTTTAGTAAATTCCGGAAATTTCATTAGTTTTGCAATAAATATAGTAGGTGTGGGCGGAGGTACGGGGGGGGGTATTGCCCCCCTCCCAGCGTCAAAGATGGAGTCGACTGATCTAATGTATATATATGAATTGACATCATCATCATCGTGCCCCCCCCAGCAATAATGACCGTGCCCCCCCCCCCCAGACTTCCAAGTCTATCTCCGCCTATGATAGTAGGATAAAAAATTCATGAGAAATGAAGAGTTGATGAAAAAATATCTTTGAATGACAAAAGCGCTAGTGCTGCTCACTTGTTCTTTCAAAAAAAATATATATATATACAAAAAATGATTATTTTAAGAAAAAGGAAAAAAATTGAATTTTATGAGAGTAAAATAGAACCTCTATGCAGTGAGTCTTCATCAGAGTTTTTCGTGTTCATGTTTACTTCTTTGGGTAATATTGTGTCCAAAATGTTATTTGTTGAACTTCATCAAAAGAAGAACTCAGTGATTTGTGAAAGAATATATAAACTGAAGGGCCAAAAAAACTGGTACAGGCATGCGTATGCAAATAAAGAGATATGGAACCGATCAGAGTACGGCGCTGTGGTCGGCAACGCCTATATAACGCCTATATAGATCGGTTACTGCTTCTACAATGGCAGGTTATCGAGATTTATGTGAGTTTGAACGCGGTGTTATAGTCGGCGCACGAGAGATGGGACATAGCATCTCCGAGGTAGCGATGAAATTTGCATTTTCACGTACGACCATTTCACGAGTTACCGTGAATATCGGGAATCCGGTAAAAAATTAAATCTACGACATCACTGCGGCCGGAAAAAGATCATGCAAGAACGGGACTGACGAGAATCATTAAACGTGACAGACGTGCAACCCTTCTGCAAATTGCTGCAAATTTCAATGCTGGGACATTAACAAGTGTGAGCGTGCGAACCATTTAACGAAACATCATCGATATGGGCTTTCGGAGCCGAAGGCCCACTCGTGTACTCTTGATGACTGAACGACACAAAGCTTTATGCCTCGCCTGGGCCCGACAACACCGACATTGGACTGTTGAGGACTGGAAACACGTTGCCTAGTCTGACGAGTCTCGGTTCCAATTGCTTCGAGCTGATGGACGTGTACGGGTATGGAGACAACCTCATGAATCCATGGACCCTACATGTCAACAGGGGACTGTTCAAGCTGGTGGAGGCTCTGTGATGGTATGGGGCGTGTGCAGTTGGCGTGATATGGGACCCCTGATACGTCTAGATACTACTCTGACAGGTGACTGGTACGTAAGCATCCTGTCTGATCACCTGCACCCATTCATGTCCATTGTGCATTCCGACGGACTTGGACAGTTTCAGCAGGACAATGCGACACCCCACACGTCCAGAATTTGCTACAAAGTGGCTCCAGGAACACTCTTCTGACTTTAGACACTTCCGCTGGCCACCTAAATCCCCAGACATGAACATTATTGAACATATCTGGGATGCCTTGCAACGTGCTGTTCAGAAGAGATCTCCACCCCCTCTCACTCCTACGGATTTATGGACAGCCCTGCAGGATTCATGGTGTTAATTACTTCCAGCACTACTTCAGACATTAGTCGAGTCCATGCCACGTCGTGTTGCGGCACTTCTGCGGGCTCGCGGGGGCCCTACACGATATTAGGCAGGTGTACCAGTGTTTTTGGCTCTTCAGTGTATATATAAATATGAATACTTGTTAGAGGGGGGGCCGTTCAAGTATTACGTCATCATCGATGGGGGGGGGGGGGTTCCGATTTGCTGCCTTTTGATGACAAGGAGGGAGGGGGGGTTGGATAATGCTTAATAGTAATCAACTACCCTTTATGAAAATATGAAATACTCGTAATAGTCTTACTCGGTGAGCCAAAAACGAAAAAACCTTTCGATTATTTGTGGGCACTTCAAGTAACATCCCCCCCCCCACTGTTGATAAATGCCGTACACAGAGCCACTTTAGCTATCTCTAAATTTTTCGCGGATCCAAGTGATCTGGAAATGTATCGGGGCCTCCAGAGCACTTAAGTGCTCTGGAACTGCGCCACGCATCACACAAGTGATCCGTAATTATATGCCGTGGATCACTTAAATAATCTGAGAATGTGCCGCTGGTAACTTGAGCGATGTAGAACCGCACTGGGGGCCACTTAAGTGCTCTAAAACTACGTCACATGTCACTCAAGAGATCTCTAAATGTGTCACGGATCACTCAAGGTGTTCTGCAACTATGTCCCGGATCATTTAATGAAAATGCGCCACGCTCCGCTTAAATGTTCTGGAATTGTATCATGGGACACTTAGGCGATCTGTAAATGTGCCGCTTAGTTCATTTTAACAAAATTAGGTTTGAGGAGGGCAGGCCGCATCAGATAACTCCTAGGGCTATATTTGGTTCGCGGGCTAAGAGCCTTTATGCGATTTATCATTATATGGCTTAGAGAATGAGTCGCAATGAATTTATTAAAGATAAATTTTGAGTTCAAAGCCTTCAAATAGCATTGAAATTAACAGAAATTGATTATAATAACATATAATGGTATTTTCTTCCGAAATTTCAATTAAAAAATATTTTTTTGCATTAAAAAAATACATTTTTGATCGTGGGGGAGGGGGGGGGGCAAGAGTCACCTATGCCCCTCCCTGTGTACGTCTCTGATCCCATCAATATGCGTTAGGATTCAGAGGGCAGAGCTGATGACGAAATTTTGCTGACAAGAGGTGTGGGGGGGGGGGGGGGGGTCAGAGTTTTGCTGACAAGGGCGGGAGGGGGTCAAAAATGGCTAAAAATTTGCTTACGTAATACTTGAACGTAGTACTTTTACGTATGCTAGAACAATGAACTCATATAATGATAATAAAACCCTGATGAAGACCCACTGCGTAGGTTTTATTTCACTCTCATAAAATTCATTTTTTTCATTTTTCCCAACGTTTTGTAATGTCAGCCCTGATTATGTGATTATGCATGAAAAACTTTTAGTATATTCACGTGGTTTGTGATAATAAGAATGACAATCACTGATTATAGAATTATTAGTTAGATCTTTAAAAAAAAAAAAAAAAAAAAAATTAATGTTTATGTCAGGTCTATTCTAGAGTATGGATGCGTTGCGTTGAATCCCGATATAAAATTATTACACGTATTGATAAAATAGTATTGATAAAATAATAAGATAAATTTTTAAAATACTTTTTTTTCCAAGCACATAATTTTGATGCGTATTTTTCTTCACCCATTACATGTTTTACTTTTAATGTTTTTATGCTAGGATACAGAAGAAATTTTTCAACTTTTACAATTTTCAACGAAATTTTGTATAATGATATCGATTGCAGTCTCAATCATTAAATGAAATCACTTTCCATGAACCGAATCTTAGCGCATTAGAAAAATACGTATATTTACTTCCCTTCCTTTTTTTTTTAAATTAATATTTCCAACAAACAGTCAGTTCTTAAATTTCGATAATGTGCAGTAATATTAACTTGGATATTATTTTAAATGAAACCAATTTCTTCAAAACATGTTTTTCTCTTGTTTTTAACTTTTTTTTTTGCTTATTCTTTTTTTTTACTCTTTCTCTCTTATATACTCATTTTTTAATTCAGTTTGTGTGTGTGTCTTGCAGATATTTTTCGCGTTTGTTTGGTTTATATTTTAAATAATATTTCTTAATACTGTGCTGTTATTAGAATTCGCTTCTGAAAATACGATATTCAAAATGAAAATTGTGCAGCTTCTCGGGTGGGTGCGTTGTGGTATAGACATGGGCGGAGATACGGAGGGGGCGAGGGGGGGCATTGCCCCCCCCCCCAGCGTCAAAGGTGGAGTTGACTGATCTAATGCATATATGTATATACGAATTGACATCATCATCATCTTTCCCCCCCCTAGCAATAATGACCTTGCCCCCCCCCAGACTTCCAAGTCTATCTCCGCCTATGATAGTAGGATAAAAAATCGGATCTCCGCCTATGGGTATAGAGAAGATACTTTACACAATTTCCGAAAATGAACTGTCGCATGAAACTCGCATTACAGAGGTTGAGGGATCTATTCTATCTTGAGCATCTGAAGTTAATTTTTATGGGCTCAAATGTATTACATTTTATAGCTTTCAGCTTTTATAATTGCACTTTCAATTGAAGTGGTGTATTTTAGAAATATATGGTATCCATATTTGTTATGGGTATCTTTTTTCCAGCTGGCTCGTTGGACATTTTTCCTGTTGTAGCCTTGTTACACCCGCATCTTTAGTTTGAAATTCGTGCATGAAAAATATTTTTTCGCAATTTTTGTAATTATTTTTCTCCTTCATCCCTGATTCAGTGCCCAGAGGCATTTTTTGGTGGTTTAATTTAGAGCCCCATAGAATATGGGTATAAAGATGCCTTCATTACGATCCTCACAAGTAGTCGATGGGAGAAAATGTCTAAAATATTTTCAAAAGATTTTTAAAAAAAAATCTGTTTTTTCGGAAAAATATGCAAGAAAAATTCCAAAATCATCCAATGATGTTCCAAAAAAAAAAAAAAAAAATCAGGAGATATCAAAGACTTTGTAGATAGCAAAAAAAGGGAGGGGGCACTTTGACACTTCTAAAATGTCTGTGCTTAGAAATATTCACATCACAATTCTTAATCCGGGATTTCACTCTAAAAGTTTTGTAAAAGCCCTTTGATAAAACGTAAAAATTCAACCAATAAGATCACCGGTTGCATTTGCTTGAATGCAACCGATGCGCCTATTGGTTGAATTTTACAACTTTTATAAAAGATCTTTTATAAAACTTTTAGAGTGAAGTCCCATCCTTAGATTAGTCACTTCTGAAAAATAAAATTTCACTTTTTTTTTAGTTTATAGACTCAATATCGAGTAAAATATACTTGTAGGTTTCGGAAGGGGGGGGGGCACCAAAATTATTCAAGTGCTTGGGGACTTCAAACGTCTTAATCCGGACCTGAGTGGATAACGTATTTAATAAAAGTATTTTTTTTTAAGTTTAAAAAACTTGAAAGATTAAAAATTAAAAAAAAAATTTTTTTTTGAAATAATTTCAAAAATATTTTATATTTTTTAAATAATTTTAAATATTTAAAAAGAAAAAAATTTTAATTAAATTTAAAAGTTATTAAAGTATGTAGCAAATTATATTTTCGTAATGAATTACAGAACGGCTTACAATTTTGGTCCCGTCAGTGGCCGTTGTTGATAAGTTTTATTGTATAAAATTGTAAAGTATGGACAAAAGACAGTTAAAGTTGCTATATCTCCATCTCAGAAGGAAACGGAGGGATAGTACATATTCATATTGATGAACAGGGACCTTCATATAGTGTATAGACCTTCATATATTTATGGCAAATAATTAAAAAAATTCCATGCAAAATCATCTTTAAAAAGTAGCCAAAGATGCGGACGAATTCGCTCCGCATCTGCATCGTGTGAATAGCTCCGAATGAATAGCTCCGAATCCCAATTGTTAAAACTTCTTCCAGACCCGCATCCGCTCCGTGTGAAAGGGGCCTCAAACGAAAAATGACAAACAATAAAACACATAATCACTATTTACATAATTTTCGTAACAATATCCTATTTCTTTCGATGGGATATGAATACGCTAAGTTATGAGAGTATGAGGGTCTAGTTTTTATTGTATCTTTATGAGTATATATTTATACCAATAACAAGAATCGTATAATTTTTCATTCATTTGAAATTAAATTATTAAATTTTCCAGTGTATCACTTGCACCATCACTGTGTGCCATAGGTCGAAAAACGCTGCATTAAAGCTGTAAGATTATATTTTGCAATGTTGCTTACAAAATGGCAGTAGCCTTCATGATGGAGATCTACATCCTATTGGTTGGGTGTTCCTTACTCACGACTGTTGTTTTCCGTAGATGGATATCTTCCGTCTACGTTATTTATTTACTATGCGAATGGTTTCCCTCCATATGCCTTTTTAAGTGACACTTGTTTTGGTTCAATTTTTTCGACTGTTGCATCTCGCAACATCGTAACATACTCATCAGTGTCGACCCTTCTAAAATTGGACGCTATTTTTTTATTTGACATAAAGAAACAGCTTCCCCCACAGTCTGTGTGTGTGTATGTGTTCCTTTATGGTCTCATAAATTTCATGTTGTCTCGTACAAGAAACCCCAAAAAACTGATGACATCCAAATAGAGAAGATAAGCCGATGGAATGTGTCCTAATATGTAAACAGACCTAGCGAGGATAAACCATCCACAAGTGGCCTCTCCACTCCGACGACATTCCAAGTAGAGACCGTCCGAATATCTGGGTGGTCAAATTGTGTTTTAGTTTCAGTTACAGACATCCCTCGCTCTACCCAGTTTCGCTGTAAGTCATTTGGATATATAATATGTAAGGGGCTTAAGTGTATTGCGTCAGCATCGAGGGGTCTTGGATTTGCTGTACCACTCCATTAATTAATGCTCAAAACTGACAGGGCGAACAAAAAATATGGTGTGTCGTACCCGGATCGAACTTTGCGGGATGCACAAGGAATTTCTTAAAGATAAATTCTGAGTTATTACCCTTCGAATGGCATTGAAATTAACAAAAACGAATTAAAGTAACATATGTTTATATTTCTTTCTTTAGATATTTTAATCTTTTACAAAAAATATGTCTTATGCCACCCACCCTGCATACGCCTCTGATCCCAATATGCGGTAGAAGGGGGGGGGGGGGGGTCAATGAACATACTTATTTGTACTAGCAGGTGGGGGGCGAGAGCATTCCTTACTTTCGCTGACGGGGTGGGGGGTTAAATTTACTGAAAATCTGCTGACGTAATACCTAACGTGATTCCAAAAAAAAAGAATTTTAGAACTTGGAATGCACAAAATTTGGTCTGTAGTTTTTGATTTTTATCCTGAAAATGGGCTTGCAAATTAGAGGTATAATTAAAATGACAAAATCCGTTGAATTTGTTGATATAGATGAGTCAAACAAAATCGACGCTCGATTTTACGAACACGCTCTTTTTTTTATAAACTGTTCCTCTGTCCCGAACAGTATGCCATAGGAGGTAATGTTAAAATTCGCTCTATTCTACAAACTTTCATTTCTTCTATTTTATTTCGTTTCGTTATTATATTCTTGCACACACACACACACCCGGCAACAATCGAATCCTCTTCTTGGCAGTGGTCGGAAAACGTTGAAGTAAACTTTTACAACAACAAAACCAGTTGAAGTAAACTTCAATTTGGACGTTCTACGTGTCTTAAGAGAAAATAGAGGAAGAGAGTCCAGCGATTTATCATCACCAATATACTGGCGTTTTCCGACCACTGCCAAGAAGAGGATTCGATTGTTGCCGGGGGTGACCATGAAGATGAGTTTTAAAACATAATTCACACTTTGTGCATTATGATTGGTTGAATTGGTGATTTGAGAAATAGTATGATGCATTAATTCAGGGGTTCTTGACCTCTACTCCGCGGACCTTTTAGAGCCCCTCTCTAAGGTCTCCGTGTGTCCTTCCCAGAGGCTCCATGGACACTTTAGGAAAATAAAATCAGTAATAATAAAAATCAGTAAATTTTGATTAACAAATTGTAAAAAAAGTGGTTGGCATTTTTTGCCATAGAAATCATAGACTAAGCATTGCTCTACGAATCAGAAAAGTTTTAGAACCGCTGCATTAGCTTGTTGATTTGAAAGCCATTTCTGAGTCGATCGAACTCTACTTCGACTACTGCTGTTTGTCTACTTTTCTCTTCGCAAATCGCTGTCAAAAAAAAACGGAAAAGATTGTGCTTGTCAGTGGATGAAAAAAAAATATTTTGAAAGAAATTAAAATGTGCGAACTCTTACAAAGACAGAAATTGAAAAAAAAGTATGGTATGATGTCAAAAAATGACATCGAGTTTTTTAATCAAAGATCAGCAAAAGATCGTTTCACTATCCCACGGGTGCTTCTAGGCTAGAATCTTTAGTTTGCCCGAAGCCAGATTTTTCACGGGCCCTTCTTTTGTGAATTTATAGCAGTGGTTCTTCTTTTTCCATCCCGCATCCCCAGTGCAACGCAATTTACCTTCTCGCGCCCCTTTGGATAATGCGTTTTATACTTTTAATTTTTTTTGTAATTATATAAATTAATTATCCATTAGTTAATTTTTACAAACTCTTTTATTATCTTTCTAATCCCCTTTTTTAGCCGATGGTTGATAGTTTTGGCTACTTTTTTTTCTAACCAATTCAAAAAGTAAACTAAAACGTATTACAGTCGATGGCCGTTATAATGAACGCTATTGTTCCGTGAGAATAACTAATACATAAGTTGTTAGATGAAAACATTTGGGACTTTTCCTACCGGTCTTTATAATCAAATGGTCGTTATAATGAGCGTTGTCTGTATTTTCAAACATTTTTCGGAATTTGAGAGAAAAGATCCAATGAATTGTTAATGATTCTAGCCCAGGGGTCTTCAGCCTTTCAGACACGGCGGGTCAAATTGAAACTTCTCGCGAAGCCCTCAGGCCACCAACTAATGTAATGTAATAGTTAAACAGGGACAAAAATAATTGAAGACTTTTATCTATTCTAAAATTATTTATTTTATTAATTATCAGTTTTTATTAGCTCCGAAAATATTTTTAACACTGATTCCGAAAGAGTTTTCATTAATTACTGACGAAAATAATTAGTTCTGAAATAAATTTTAATCATAAATCATTTTAAATTATTTTTTATTATTTGAGTATTTGATCATTTTTGTCGCACCACGGTCATTTTCTGCACACGAAGACTAATTAGACCGAGACCTACAATTTATTCGGAACGATAACTTTTTTTTTGTACTCACTGAGAGGTTGGTGCGCTAACCCTGCAGTGTGTGACTCTCCATGGTAGCAATTTTTTCTGTGGTCGTGTCGCCGTTTCTGTTGTACCCCTTGTGTCAGGAAAGTTTCTGATAAGAACGAACCCCGTGTATCGAACTCGCGAAATCTCTAAACATCCTTTGGTACTTTAGACGAGTATCTTATCGACCTGTGTGTGGGCTACCGCACCCTTTTTATTATTTATTTCGGTAATTCTGAAATTATTTCCCTTCTCGATATGTAGCGAAATCATTTCTTTCAATAATTATGTAATTATTATTTTATTCATTGTGAAATAATTTCTATCAGGAAATACGAAATTATTTCTCTCATTGATTTATTTATAAGTTATATTTTGAAAGTATTTGTTTCAAAACCCTAAAATTATTCGTTCCAAAAATTATAAAATCGCTTCAGAAATTCTTTCAGTAATTCTGAAATTATGTTTTTCGGTATTCTGGAATTATTTCTTCCATTTATTCCGGAATTATTTCTTCCATTTATTCCGGAATTATTTCTTCCATTTATTCCGAAATTACTTTTTCATTTATTCTAGAATTCTTGAATTAATTCCGAAATTACTTTTTCATTAATTCCGAAATTACTTTTTCATTAATTCCGAAATTACTTTTTCATATATTCTAGTATTCTTGAATTAATTCCGAAATTACTTTTTCATTATATAATTCCGAAATTACTTTTTCATTATATAATTCCGAAATTACTTTTTCATTATATAATTCCGAAATTACTTTTTCATTATATAATTCCGAAATTACTTTTTCATTATATAATTCCGAAATTACTTTTTCATTATATAATTCCGAAATTACTTTTTCATTATATAATTCCGAAATTCCTTTTTCATTTATTCTAGAATTTTTTAATAGTTCTGAAATTATTTTTATCATTTATTCTAGAATTATTGCATTAATTCCGAATTATTTCTTTCACTTATTCTAGAATTTTCTTTTATTAATTTTATAAATTAAATGTTATTCTATAATGTTTTAAACTGTTTTCAACCATTTTCTGAATATATTGAACGAAAAGCTCAAAGGGCCAAATGTGGCCCGCGGGCCATGTGTTGAAGACCCCTGTTCTAGCCGGAACAACAATATTATATCTGTTTTTCCAGCACTTGATAATTTTTTTAGCGTTTTTCCCAAGTCATGCTTACGGTAGTATCAAATCTAAGCGTAGAATGCTAATAACAGGAAGTACGAGTGTAAACGAACCGCAAAGTATTTTATGCGAATAAAAAACTTTTTGCAACCTGAATTCGCATGCCACATTCCTGAAAGCTAAAGCTAAAACATGAGGCGGTAAAATATCAGTGATTCATATTTTTCAAAGAATTGAAAAAATTCATCATTCCGGTTTTCCTGAAATATCACACACACAGTCGACGTTAAAAAAAATTTTCCCCATATCGCGCCTCCAAAAAGGCTTTCCCTCATCCCCAGAAGAATTACTGATTTATAGGGTAAAAAACAAAACTAATGATAATTTCACTGCAGGCCCTCAACCCCACCTGTGGAGTCATGCCTTGAACAGTCACCCCACCCAGTGATGGTAACCTCGTCAAGCAAAATTTCCCACAAAAATTTCCCTTTTGACTAAATTTTTCCCACACATTCCGAAATTTTTGCTGCCATCTATCGGTGGAAATATGTAGTCAATTATTTTACACTAGAAAAGCATTGTTTGGCATTTATATATTTTTTTCAACAGAAATTCTTTTGTTTGACCAAATTTCAAAATTTCCCACACACGCCAAGAAATTTCCCATATGGACCAATTTTGGCCAATTTTTCCCACGAATATGGGAAATTTCCCACGAGTTACCATCACTGACCCCACCCAAGTAGCGTCAGAAGCGATGATTACAAAACATCCCACGCTTCCATTTCCGTGGCCACCATCAGAATAATTTACGGATTTGGGGGGGGGGGGAAGGAGGCAGAAGGAGAGCAATATTATCTTTGGGGAAGGAGATTGCAACCCTAGATTTTTTTTCTCATCCTTTTTATTTATTTTTCAAATCTTATTTGATTATTTTTATTTGATTTTATTAATATCTTATTTGATTATTTTTATTTGATTTTATTAATATCTTATTTGATTATTTTTATTTGATTTTATTAATATCTTATTTGATTATTTTTATTTGATTTTATTAATATCTTATTTGATTATTTTTATTTGATTTTATTAATATCTTATTTGATTATTTTTATTTGATTTTATTAATATCTTATTTGATTATTTTTATTTGATTTTATTAATATCTTATTTGATTATTTTTATTTGATTTTATTAATATCTTATTTGATTATTTTTATTTGATTTTATTAATATCTTATTTGATTATTTTTATTTATTTTTCAAATCTTATCTCTCTATTTTTAGTTCTCTTCATTTTTTTCATCTGTAGCAGCGTATCCCAAAGGATGCCATATTGGAAGGGGGTTGTAGAAGCTATGGGTTTAAGATGGAAAAAAAAAAAAGACTGAAAATACAAATACAACGCCACAACAGGCAAAATGCCCAACGAGTGGCTGAGAAAAAGATGCCCATAACAATATGGATGTCATATATTTGGTTAAAAAAAGAGGACGGTCGAACAAGTTTCCGAAATTTTGCCATGTGTGCTATGCGCATATTTAGACTCGCGGCACAGTACAGAGCGCTCGTTTGTAGCCAACAGAAATCAGAAAAATAATGCTGGTTGTGAGGTAGACAGTCACAAGAAGGAATTTGCCTTCTCCTATCGAAATATTATATAATACTAACATCATTAATTCAGTGATATCAATGCAGCGCATTAACAATTATTACTCTTATACATTGTGAATTTTCATTACTTATGGAATTTTTCTTCCATTGGTTGCAAATTTTTATTAGTTCTGAATTTTTATTGGTTGGGTGATTTTTTTCTTCCACTGTCTTCAAATTTTAATTAGTTGTGGAATTTTTTGCTAATTGGTTCTGAACTTTGATTAATTCTTGAATTTTTTTTTCATTTGGTGCGAAATTTTTTCTTCCATTAGTTGTGAATATTTTATTAGTTCTCAAATTTTTGAAATTTATATTACTTATGAACTTTTATTAATTTTCGAATTTTTTCTTCCACTTGTTAACTTATCCTTCATAAGTTCTAATATCTTCTGTTCTGAAAATTTTATTAGTTATGCAATTTTTTTCACTTAGTTCTGAAATTTTAATTAATTCTGGATTTTTTTCCTTAGTTCTGAAATTTTTTTTTCTTCCTTTAGTTCTGAAATTTGTTCTTTCCTTAGTTCTGAATTTTTTCTTTCATTAGTTCCGAAATTTTATCCTTCACTGTTCTGAACTTTTATTAATTTTGAATTTTTTTCTTTCATCAGTTTTGAAATTTTTTATAGTTCTGAAGTTTTATTAATTGAAACTTTTCTTCCATTACTTTTTAATTTTATTTAGTTCTGAATTTTTTATGTAATTTATTCAATATTTTTATTAGTTATGGAACTTTTTATTCCATTATTATGAATTTTTATTAGTTGTGGAATTTTTCCTTCCATTAGTTCTGAATGTTGTTTTATTTGGAATTTTTTCTTACATCAGTTCTGAAATTCATAACTAATGGATTCCTTCAATCTGAATTTTTATTAATTCTGGATTTTTTTCTTTAGTTCTGGAGTAATGCCTCTCCATTTATGCAGGAATTTTTTCGTCCATTAGTTCTGAAATTATTATTACTTTTGAGCCTTTATTAATTGTCAATTTTTTTCTTTCATTAGTTCCTATTTTTTAATTTTCATCTTTTTCAGGTCTGGAATTTTATCTTATTTATTTTGAATTCTTTTCTTTCGCAAGTTCTGTATTTTTTATACTCCGTCATATTTCTGAAAACTTTATTAGTTATGGAGGTTTCCTTCCATTAGTACTGTATTTAATTAGTTCTGGAATATTGCCTTTCATTTCTTCTGGAATTTTGTCTTCCATTAGTTCTGAACTTTTATTCTTGATTTTTTTCGCGTAGTTTGGCAATTTTTTTCATCATTTCTGAAATTTTGTCTTTCACTAGTTCGGAATTTTCATTAATGCTGAATGTTTTCTTCCATTAGTTTTGAATTTTTATTAGTTATGTAATTTTTTTCAGTACTTTTAAATTTTAGTTAGTTTTGGAGTTTTTTCTTCCATCAGTTCTGAATTTTGATTAATTCTGGAATTTTTTTTTTTCATTAGTTCTGAAATTTTATTATCCCCGAATTTTTATTAATTTTATTAATTCTGGAATTTTTCCTTCGCTCAGTTTTGAATTTTTTCTTCCATTAGCTCTTAATTTTTTTATAAATTCTTTTTCTTTTTATAATTCTTTTTCGTCGTCAATTGCCATAAAAAATTGCTTACAATAGGCACAATCACCGATCGTAATTAAAATTGCAGAAAAAAGGTAAAACTAGGACAAATGTGTGAGGTGAATATTTATAGTTTTTGTCATAATTATCATATTATAATTTATATTATGAAAATGCTGTGTGTATTACGACTTTTTAGTTATTAAAAATTCAAATAATTATCGTTGAAACAACGGGACAAATGGAAACAAAAGAGGAACAACGAAAATTACAGGTATGTCCCGCAATACGGGACACGAAAGTTCCTTCAAATTTTTCCAGATATTTTACTGGTTCTTCTTTCCAGAAAGGTTGAGAAACACTTAGCTAATGTATCGTATTATTTTTGAAACCGCCAGTTTATCCAATCATGGTGCACATAGAGTGAATTACATTATCAGTACATCTACACTGGTCGCCCGTCCCCCGTAAATAATCGAATCCTCTTTCCTGGCACGTGTTCCCAAAACACCTGCATGTTGGTGATGACAAATTAATGAACCCTCTACCTCCTCCCACTTCCTTTATTTTCTCATGAGACACGTATAACGGCCGAATTGTAGTTTACTTTCGGTTACAACGAACTCGGACGCGCGGCTGGAAGAGAATATAATAAGAGATAATAATAAAGAAAATGACAGAAGAAAAACGACTTCCTAAAATAGTGTTAATAGAGATGATAGAAAGAAAGAGTTTGTATGACACGTTGTTCGAGACAGAGGATCAGTTCGAAAAAAAATGTGTTTGTAAATTTTGGAGGTTCTTTAAAATAGAGCGTTGACTGTATTAGTTCTGGAATTTTTTCTTACATCAGTCTTTCTTTCATTAGTTTTATTATTATTATTATTCCATTATTTCTGGAAATGTTTCTTCCTTTTTTTTGCAAAAACAAACACAAAATACATATAAAGACAGAACAAAAACCACATAGAAAGAACAACACATGAGTACAATTTTGAATTTTTTTTAGTTATGGAAGTTTTTGTTTCTTACTTCTGTAATTTTGTCTTTCATTAGTTCTGAAATTTTTTCTTCCACTAGTTCTGAATTTTTTTTATCGAATCTAAATTTTTTTTCTTTCATCAGTTCTGAAATTTTTAATGCAATCCGCGCCGCTTAAATGCATTTAAATCGGGAATCGGAGTTTCTGATAAAAATTACCGAATGATAACTATATCCAAAAAAAAGTCCCGTTTGCAAATATGGTGAGCATACATCCCGCTCGACCATATGGGATGTATGGTGAACGGCTATTTATAAAACGGGAAAAACTTTTTTTCCCCGCGTAATTTGTCGCAAAATGTTAGATTGTTCGTTTTTTTTTACTTTATTCTAAAACTTGAATTCTTTTTTTTTTTTTTTTGTCTTCTTACGATAAAACGTTTTCTTTTTTTATTCAGACATTGTGAGGCGCTAGAATGAAACTGTGTAATGTGCGTTATGAATCACAATGCTTTCATACACGATATAATGTAAGGTACGTTCCATTTATTTTCTTCAGAACAGTCTCTTGAAAAAAGAAATTTGAATCTGTTTAACTGAAAGAAACTGATCAAGAACTGAATAGAAAACGCTTTTTTTGTCATGCATTTGCAAGGTTCCTACTTTTCCAACTTCTTTGTAAAATATCCTACTTTTGATTAATTTTTAGGTTTTGTCCTACTTTTCCTACTTTTTTACCAAATCCTGTCTACAAAATTTGTGTAACTTTTTTGAAATGAAAAGGAAATCATGGAAATATTGCCAAATAATACAAATGAATTAGATTGCAATTGACGATTCGGCCGAAGCAAAAGTTGTATCGTTTCTTCAGGTTATTAGGGGGGATGTATGAGTATGTGAGGCTACGTGATTTTTATTAATTTTTCTTTTGCTTAGTTTCAGGATTCAAAAACTTATTTTGTGCCAATGTTTTGATTAATCATGAAAAACTGCTATCTGGATAGGAAAAAAAACCATTTTGTATTTACTACTTCATGGTCGTGGAAAATTCATTATACAGTAGCTAACATTCCTCATTCCAAATTGTAATGCACATTTTGTGTATAGGTGAAACAACTGTCTGCATAACAAATAAGTAGGTTTGGTGATTCTGATTCTATCCAATAATATTCAATTGTCATCTGTAGTTTTAGGACATGCAGAGGAATAAACAATGTTTTCAAAGCTCTGCAAAGAGTTAGAAATGAACGTGCTTCATTTGTCAAAAACAATGACTCAGCCATTGTGTAAAGTGTAAAATTTAAAAAAGGATGGACAGCGCAGTAAAATTATCTGGTTCACCTTGAATTACTTACTGGACCTTGTAATTTACAAATTTTGCACTTTTGCTTTTGGAAGTGGTCCTTAAGGAGCGTCATTCTGAAAAAAAAAAAAACTTGGGCTGCGTTCATAGTGTGGAGCGAAGAGGTACGAGTGGATCAGCAAATAGCGAAAATCAGCATATCCAGGGGAAAACAAACATGTTTGTTCAACTCTTGCACTTAATTATATGTGGTTGCTAGAGTATGGTGTTTGGTCCAAAATTGTTTTTGTTACCAAGTCATTTCTGTCATTTTGCTTTGGCTCGAGCAGGACCGTCTTAAGAGCATCATGGGCTGCAGGGCCAAGTGATTTTTCTGAGGCCCTACCTGCCGAATTCTAAAAAATTTTAACCAGTCTTCATTTTTTTTGAGGCCCTTTTTTTTCTGAGGCCCCCCCGGTCCGTGCCCTGGAGTACATACATACATAACAATTTTATGGGGTTTGACCCATGCGTTAAGACGGCACTGGGCTCGAGTCAATCTCATAGGATACTGAAATAAAGCTATGAAAAAAAAATTATTTTTAAAAAATTGTGTTTTTTTTAATATATATAAAGAGAATTATTATGTTGTCTTGGGTGTTACCATCCCCCTTTTTCTACTTTTTCCAATTTTATGAGTGCGAGCCCTGCATTTGCCTTAAACTATAGGAAGGTCATTGCAAAAACAGCTCCACACGTTCATAGTTCTCCGCGAATACTACAGCCCGATCAACAGACATTAAGTATGGAAACGTTTGTCAACAGGGAGGGGGATGAAAGAGATCACCTTCTAGCCTACTACATAATTAAGCAGCGTGATAGGGATGACTTACGTGAAAAACATAAGTTGGTTAAAAACCAACAGAAGGCGCAAAAGAAACTTTTGACGGGAAAAAAAAGTATTATCCGAAGTCTTGATAACTACAAATGAATTTTTTCCCATGTTATGATATTGGTCTGTTCCATTCTTTGGAAAAGTGATAACAATATCCGAATGCAAACCTTATCTGTGATTATAATAAGCGGCGTCGATTGTAGTTCTGAACGGGTATTAATTCTGGAATTTTTCTTACATTAGTTTTAAATTTTGATTGATTCTTGGATTTTTTTTCCTTTGTAATTTTGTCCCATTCGCTCTTTGTCCAAATGTTTTCTTCCATTAGTTCTGAATTTTTATTAATTCTGAAATTTCGGAAATTTTTATTAATTCTGAAATTTCTGAAATTTATATTGCTTCTGATCTTTTATTAATTATGAAATTTATATTGCTTCTGATCTTTTATTAATTATGAAATTTATATTGCTTCTGAACTTTTATTAATTATGAAATTTATATTGCTTCTGAACTTTTATTAATTATGAAATTTATATTGCTTCTGAACTTTTATTAATTATGAAATTTATATTGCTTCTGAACTTTTATTAATTATGAAATTTATATTGCTTCTGAACTTTTATTGATTCTTCCTTCTCTCGGTTCTGAAATTTTATTAAATTTGTTCAAGAATTTTTTCTTCCATTTGTTCTTAATTTTTGTAAGTTATAGATTTTTTCTCCTATTTATTTTGCATTTTTTTTCTTTCTTTAGTTCTGAATTTATTTTTTCCTCATGTCTGAACATTCTATTAATTATGGACATTTCTCTTCCATTAGTTCTGAATTTTAATAAATTCTGGGGGGAAAATTATATATTATTATAAATATAAATTTTTTCCTTAATTCTAGAATTTTATTTTTTATCATTAATTTTTATTTTATTATTATTTATTATTATTTTATTAATTCTGAAATTTCTTTTTAGTTCTGAATTTTTTCTTTCATTTGTTCTGAAATTAAAAATTTCAGAACAAATGAAACTGAACTATGAAATATGAACTTTTATCAACTGGACTTTTTTTCTTCAATTTTTCTAAATTTTTAAATCAGTTCAGGAATTTTTTTTCTCATTTGTTTGATCATTTTTGTCGCACCACTGTCATTTTCTTCACACGAGGGCTAATTAGACCGGGACCTACAGTTGATTGCCGATTCCGAACGGCAGGCTTGTTTTTTATACTCATTTGTTCTAAATTTTTTCTTACAATAGTGGTGAAATGTTTTTGTCCTCTCTGGATTTCGTTAATTCTGGAATTTTATCTTTCCTTGATTTTGAAATTTTTTCTTCCCTCAGTTTTGCATTTTCATCAATTCTGAAATTCTTTTTTCCACTAGTTTTCAAATTTTCATCTATTCTGAATTCTTTCTTCCATCGGCTCTGAAATTTTTAATAATTCTGAACTTTTATAAATTCTCGATTGTTTTCTTTCATTAGTTTTTGATTTTTTTAAAATTTCAAATTTTGTGAATTTTTAATATTTCTGAAATTTTTCTCTGATTTGTTCTGAATTTTTTTTACTTTTGTCAGTTATGAAATTTTTTCTTTCATTAGATCTAAATTTTTTTTCTTTCATTAGGTCTGAAATTTTTTCTTCCATTATTTCTGTATTTTATTTAATTTAGAATTTTTCCTTCCATTAGTTTTATTGTTAGTTTTTTGTTTCCTTAATTGTATTTTATTAGTTCCGAATATTTTATTCCCATCAGGTCTGAAACTTTTATTAATTTTTTTCTTCCATTTGTTTTTAATATTTATTGGTTTTGCAATTTTTCATCTCATTTGTTCTGAATTTTTTTTCGTCGATTTTGGAATTTTATTATGGCTGAAGTTTTTCTTTCATTTTAGTTCTGGAAGTTTTTCTTCGATTAGTTCTACATTTTTATCTCTCCTTAGTTTTGTAAGTTTTGCTTCCCTCAGTTTTCAATTTTTAGCAGTTCTGGAACTTTTTCTTTCGTCAGTTCTGAACTTTTTTTTTCATTAGTGTTCAATTTTTTTTTTCGATTTGTTGTAAATTTTTATTAACTCTTGGTTTTATCCCTAGGTTTTGAAATTTTTTTCTCTCATTTGTTCGTAATTAGTTCTTAGGATTTGTACCCCTTTCATAATAGCAATACAAGAGAAATTAATGAATCTAAAACATATTTAGATCATGTTTTTTATAAAACACAAATAAACACTACACAAAATTTCTGGTATACAAAATTCAAATAACGGACCACTATCCAGTAATAGGATTTATAAATTTTTTACAAAAGAAACCAGAAGAGGAAAATGATCAAGACAAACATTTAATGTAATAAATGTGTCGAAATTTTTATTGCAAATATAAATTTGGTTGGTGTCCTAGAGGAAAGATGTCTAGAAAATAAATTCAAACGATTCTTGGATATTATAACATCAAATTCTAATCTCTGGGCCAGGGCCGTCTTAAGAGTATCATGGGTCCCCGGACCAAGTGGTTTTTCGGAGGCCCTACCTGGTAAATTCTAGAAAATTTCATCCGGATCTCATTTTTGTCAGGCCCCTCTTTTCTTGAGGCCCCCGGGCCGTGCCCGCATTTGCCCATGCGTTAAGACGGCACTGCTCTGGACAAAACAAGTTAAAAAGAAACTCAGAAAAAGCAAAAACAATTGGATCACTAAGGAAATAGTAAATAGAATAAATTACAAAGAAAGATTGCACAAAAAATACAAAAAACACCCAAATATTGTTTTATTTTTATATAAATTAGAGTGCAAGAAATATAATAAAGATCTGAAAATGTATATTAAAAAAAAGAAACAGGAGCACATTATAGGGATACATTTAGACTATGTGGAAATAACAAGAAACGGCAATGAAAATGTATAAATCACAATATTCTAAATAAAAATGAAAAGCACAATACACTTCCAATTTCTGACAGCAATAAACATCTATCAAAAAAATTCAATGAGGACTTTACAACAAGAAACAGAAGAAATGGAATTAGGTACAGACTGTGTGAGGAGAAGCAAACAACAACTAACTCTAACAACTCAATATACACTGCTGGCCACCCAAATTGCAACACCAAGAAAGACAAGAGATATCGCAACAATATTTATTTTGTAGATAACATGTTGACCAAGCATCAAATGATTAAATTTATAGACTTCTGTGAAGTGTGGTTCCTGCCAAAATCAGTAGCCAGAGTAGCCGCCATTGTTGGAGATCACCGCTGCCACACGCCTCGGCATTGATTCAAAGAGACTTTGGATGTGTTCTTGGGGTACAGCAGACCAAGCAGCTTCCACGCGTTGCCAAAGTTGATCTGGTGTGGCAGCTGGGGATGTAATCTGGGTCAATCGTTGAGCAACCATGGCGAAAGATCCGGAGAGCGAGCTGGCCAGAGAAGCAATTCAATCTGGCGATTGACGAAGAACCTTTGGACAATGCGTGCCACGTGTGGTCGCGCATTATCCTGTTGAAATATGGTTGTGGGCAAGCCCTGAAGGTAAGGAAGGACAACTGGCTCCAACACCTCGCAGATGTAGTGCTGGCTTTTTAAAGTACCGGCAATGCGTACTAGAGGAGTGCGAGAGTGATATCCAATACCGTCCCAGACAATTATACCCGGTGCAGGACCAGTGTGGCGGTGCATAACGCAGCTGTTCAGCATCCTCTCTCCACGGTGTCTCCAGACTCGAATCCGACCATCGTGGTGTTGCAGACAGAAGCGTGACTCGTCAGTAAAGACAATTTCATTCCATTGTGCCGTCCACATCCTTCTTTCATCGCACCATTGGCGGCGGAGACGTCTGTGGTTCTGCGTCAAGGGTAGACGAAGCAATGGACGTCTTGCGGACAGACCACTCTGCTGTAAACGGCGTCGAATGGTACGCACAGACACTGGATGATGCGGTACAGACTGAATGTGCTGTGCTATGGTTCGTGATGTGGCTGAGCGATCCGTCACTGCCATACGCACAATACGCCTGTCATCACGTGAAGTGGTGCACTGAGGTGGATGCGATCGAACACGTCGGTCCGTCGTACCCTCCTGCATCCAACGATCACATATCCGCATTACAGTTGTTTGGTTTCGTCCAACACGACTACCGATTTCCCTGAAAGATAATCCACAATCTCGGTAGGCCACTATCCTTCCTCTGTCGAACTCGGATACTTGATCAAAAGATGATCGCTGTTTTCTACGAGGCATAATTCATCGTTTTTTTGAAAAAACCACAAGAAAAACACAATTGCCGTACTTCGAATCGTCGAAATCTCCAAGCCTTAAATAGTGCTTTGAAGTGGCGCCACAGGCGCGCGTGATGTGCGTCTGCGCTGAAATTCTAATCATTTGCATATCTCACCTCCGCTAATGCATGTTGTAAATTTCATATTATTTGCATGCTTCCTTCAGGGTGTTGCATTTACGGTGGCCAGCAGTGTATTTTTTCGAAATTAATTATAATGAGATTGTAGCAAAATTAAAGATTAACAAAGCAAGTGGATACGATCAAATAACCCCTAAGATGCTGAAAGTAATCGCCCATTATCACATACATATAATAAAAACCTACAAGATATACAGAAGACTGGATGTTGTGAAGATATTTATTATTTTAGATGTTAATTTTTCAAGGAAGGAAAAAACTCATCTCTGCCTCTACCGGGAGTCGAACCCGGGTCCCTCGATTGCCGGACGAGTGCTCTGACCACTAAGCTACAGAGGAGATAGAGTTTTTCCTTCGCTAGACCGTATATGTCTAGCGAAGAAAAATCTCTATCTCTGTAGCTTAGTGGTCAGAGCACTCGTCCGGCAATCGAGAGACCCGGGTTCAGCGAAGGAAAAACTCTATCTCCTCTGTAGCTTAGTGGTCAGAGCACTCGTCCGGCAATCGAGGGACCCGGGTTCGACTCCCGGTAGAGGCAGAGATGAGTTTTTTCCTTCCTTGAAAAATTAACATCTAAAATAATAAATATCTTCACAACATCCAGTCTTCTGTATATCTTGTATTAACAACTGGAGAGCAACATTCATGTCATAATAAAAACCTAATTAAATCATCTATCTTGAATGGATTCTTTTATAGTGAGTTAAAATATGTCATTGTACATCCCATTTATAAAACAGACAATATACGAGGTAATACATTAAACTGGTTTAAAATATATTACTTTAATAGAAAACAAGCAGTTAAAATAGGTGAAGAAATCAGTACATTCCTAGAAGTAACATCCCGAACAACAAACACCACAGCAAACAATTATGCAACAGAATGTCACAAACTAACTATAAGAAAAAAATATATTTATAGAATAATAAAATTTTCATTCTTAAACAATAAATGGCAAGAAACAAAACAAAATGCAACCTCATCTAGATTGAATAACATATATCAAGTGCGGAAACAAACAAAATGTTATTCCAAAAAGAGTTATAGATATACCGCCCCAAAAATAATGAACCTATAGCATGCAATTACTCATACAAATAATAACAGAACGATCGCAATATATTTATATTCTCAATAAACACTAGTCTAGAATCCATACTACATCAATTAGATATATGTTGTTGATCATAAAACAACACAAAATTCTAAAAATTCAAAAAAATTTAAAACCATTCCTGTTAATCTACTGAAAAATACATGTGATATGACCATACTTGTGAACTCGGTGTATGGCAACTGAGTATTTTTTTATGATGTTTGTATTTATATATATATATATATACTATATGTATGTTTTCTTTGTTCAACTACAAAAAAAAAAACAATATATATATATATATATATATATACACGACTTCATAAAATATTTAATCAATCAATTAGTACATTAACAAGGCTGTTGCATAATCCAATTAACTCTTTAATCTAATTTATATTGACCCACTGGAAGGACTTTTAGTCCCTTCGGATCACAGTGTCTGTGTCGTCGTAATGTCATTTTTGTGTTTTTGTGTCTTTCTCGGTTGTTTTGATTGTATGTTTTATGTGTTGTGCTCAGTCCAGTAAAAAAAAAGATGGAACTCACGACTCTCCCAATACCTCAGTCCAGGGCCACCCTTAGCAGATGCGGGGCCCAGTGCGAAAATAATTTCGGGCCCTCTCAGCTCCGATTCTGTATATTTTGTGGGGAAGGGGAATCGGCATCCAAAGACTCATGCATTCCTATCACATATTGGTGGGATCAGAGACTGTACACGAGGAGGGGAGACATGGGGGGGGGGGCCCCCCCCACCAAATGATCAAAAAATCTTTTTTTTTAATGCAAAAAAATATTTTTAAAACAAATCAAAATTGCGAAAGAAAATACCTTAATAGTTATTCTAATCAATTTCTGTTAATTTCAATGCTATTCTAAGGCTAAGAACTCAAATTTTCCTTTCAAGAAATTCATTGTGACAACTCTCTAAGCCATATAATGATAAAGCCTTGGCCCGGGGGCGTTATCGGATGTGGCCTGCCCCTCAAACCTAATTTTGTAAAAATGAACTAAGCGGCACATTTACAGATCGCTTAAGTGACCCATGGCACAATTCCAGAGTATTTAGGCGAACTCTGGCACATTTTTCATACCACGCAAGTAGGCCTGTGGCACATTCACAGATCACTCAAGTGACCCGCGACACAGTTCCAGAACACTCAATAGATCCGTGGCACATCTAGAGATCCCTTGAGTGACAGTTGGCACAGTTTTAGAGCACCTAAGCGACCCCCAGTGCGGCTCTACATCACTCAAATTACCCGCGAAACATTCCCGGATTACTTAAGTGATCCGCAGCATAATTACGGATCCCTTGAATGATGCGTGGCACAGTTCGAGAGTACTTAAGCGGCCTAAACACATTAATAGATCGCTTGAAGGATCCACGAAACATTTAGAGATCACTAAAGTGGCTGTCTAGGAGACATCAATAGGGAGATTGTTAGTTCAGGTGCCCACAAACCACAGTTCATGATGCCATTAAGAATATTTCATATTTTTATAAAGGGTGGTTGATGACGTAAGCATCATACAAACCCCCCTCCCCCTTGTCATAAAAAGTCAAAAAATCTGAAACTCCTCCCCCCTCCATCGATTCTGACGTAATACTTGAATGACCCCTGGATCAAAGTTTAAAAATAAGAGAAAAAAATCTTAGAATAGGTGAAAATTCAGAATTAATGAGAGGAAAAAATCTCAGAAATGAAAATATGTTTGTGATATACGTGTATGTATATTTTTTTCTCTTCTATTACGATAAGTGCGGTCCCCTTCTAAACCGTGGGGTCCGGTGCGACTGCACCTGTCACACACCCCTAAGAGCGCCTCAGTCTGTGGTTCCTGAAAAGAAAAAAAACTGTTGCTAATAACTTCAGTATTACCATCGAGGATTTTCTAAACTGTGTTCAACCACAAAGAAAAAGATGTCGTCGTTTGCCACCACACACACATTTTCCACAATATCTTGCTGGGTCTTTTCAACGGTCGTCTATATGTTTGTTTTTTCATTGGTTAGAAAACGTCTGTATTGGGTGGTGGAGAAAGTGATGCACACGCGCCGCGTTCTTTTATCTTCGTGGAGCACATTCCATAAGGTTACAAAAAAAAACCTTGCGCAAGTTGTTGGCGGTGCACTTTTGCGCGCCAATTCCCATCACGAACAAAGCACTGTATTATAACTGAAAACAAAACGTTATTTGCCCGTAACTCTTTTGCCCGAGAAATAATTAACAGCGACTCTTTCACCACAGAAATCATTCACCCTTGACCTACAGAAATTATTTATTCTTGACTCCTTAACTTTCAGAAATTATTAACCCGTGATTTTTTTGCCCAAAAAATCGTTACCCATGGCTCGTTCACCCCAGAAACCATTTATTTATTCACCCGTTATTCTCTTACCCAGTCTCTCGTTTGCAGAATGGGTACCTCAAGGTGACCCCACTCCCCCATTCACCTTCGACTAAATAGTCCTGGATAATCTTCTAGGGCCTGGGCAGAGGCCGTCACGGGGGCTCAGGGTGCCCTTGCGACAAAAAAAATTAGAAAGAAAAATCAATATTTCGGTTAAAAAAAATTGAAATATCGAGAGAAAATACCCTTTAAATGTTGTTAATTTAAATGCTTTTTCAAGAGTGGTGGTAACCTACGTTTTTTTTTTCTCGTGTAGAAATTTTTTGTGCTCCCCTCCAAGCCTTTTGTGCTTAGTGGCCTCAACTTCAGGAAATGGCCCCCAGGTGGGACGGTTTAGAGAGATAGATGGCTTTTTTCTCAGCCAACATATCAAGGAAACGTTTATTTTCTGGATATTATGCTCACGTCACAGTGCGTGAAATAAGGAAGGCAGGGTCGTGTCTCCAGTGGTGTAGATGGTGGCATGCTTGCCCGGTATGCAAGAGTATGTGCAAGTATGCCGGCTCGAGTCCCGGCGGAGACAAGGGGACTTTTCTTTCCGAGTTCACCTGAGCATAATATCCAGAAAATGAATATTTCCTATAAGGGGCCGTTCAAGTATTACGTCATCGTCGACGGGGGGGGAGGGGTTTTCCGATTTGCTGACTTTTGATGACAAGGGGGAAGGGGGGTTTGGATAATGCTTACGTCATCAACCACCCTTTATAAAAATATGAGTTAGGATTCAGGGGGGCAGAGCTGATGACGAAATTTTGCTGACAAGGGGGGTGGGGAGGGGTCTAAAATGGCTAAAAATTTGCTTACGTAATACTTGAACGGCCCTAATTAAAACAAGCAGGCGGATTAAGTACAGCCAACTTTTCAGCTAATTATTTGGATCCTTAATACCTTAGTTTTTTGTTATTTTTTTCTTCCTTCCTTCCTTCCATAAATTATAGATGCCTTTTTTTAGTGTGTATTTTAGGCATTTTAGTGCCTTTTTGCCTGCCTATTTCGACCATTTTTAGTGCCGTAACTTCCGGGCTGTAGTTATGGGATTTTTTTCATCCAATCAGGCCTTTCACGAGTGGGGCTCTTCATGGATATACGTCTAGTCTGATGGTGCCCCCGAGGTGCAATTTCTTTTCCCGCCACTGGGTATTTTGTAGTGCCCGGTTGTCTGCAGTTGCAGTTGCTCTTGATGTGGAATCTCTTGACATAGGCCCGTGGTCTGCAAAGGCATTTCCCTTTGTTGTTCATTCGTTAGTCCTAACCTTCGGCATGATCTGGTGTATTTCCTACTCCACCGCTCCCTGACTCTAATAGCGATTCATTTGTGGGTCTCTCATCCTAGCGCTCATTTACGCACGGCTCTCTTGTCTTCGTCAATAAGTCGTCTAATGTCGCCGGCGCTCATCACTATCCTTCGACATCCGGCCTATGGGAGTCGTGACGCACACTTTGAGAACAACTGTAACAAATTCTTCTGAGTGATGCTAAATTTACCATTTAACAGCTTGTTTGACACAACTGGTGGGGGGGGGAGGGGTTCCAAAATGCATGGTTGTTGTAACAACTGTGTCGTATGTCTTTTCAATTGTGAAGTTCCGTGTGGAGCACGATATGGATTTCGTGAGTTCTCGAGCAGGATCGTCATTTCAACTTTTTCCGGGGGGGGGGGGGGGGCAAAGAACATATTATGTACTCAATATATGTATTTCACCTTGTGCGTTCATTTCTATTGTATTTTTTAAACATATTTATTTTATGACCGAACTCTAGTTCTTGCATGTACTTAATTGTTTTTTATTATAATAAGTTTGTAAAAGAAGGGGCCCATAAAAATCCAAGCAAAGAAGTTCTGCTGTGCAATATGTGTGCGTCAGAGCGTAAGAGTTGTAGAGTCGCGATTATCAGCCGAATATAGGAACCCGGAAATTGTGTTCTTGCTTTCCGAGGGAGTTTTTGTCGTTGGCGAACAGGGGCATCTGTTTTGTGTGGGAGGGAGGGAGATGTATGGGAGTCAGACGCCAGTGGTGATGACATAATACTCAAAAACAAGATGGTTGCTGAACCCGAGGGGGGGGGGGGTGCAATGCATTCCAGCAGCAGCTATGCTTCAATCTGATTTCTTTTTATTTTGGACAGCGATACCTTCTCATGTATAATGAAGGCGTATCATCTCCGCGTAGTCTGTCACCCCGAGCAAACAACAAGTTTGGTTCCCCTTTCCCCGCCAGTGTCTAAAAACCAGTGGTTCGTAACTGCGGGGTGCGAGAGAGCATTTTTGGGGATGCGAGATGGAAAAAAAATTACACGATGACTGCTTTTCAGAAAAATTGAAATGATAAAAATTCTTAAGCACGAATTATACCGGTATTTTGTGTCCTCGTCTTTTGGCTTTCACTTGCAGAAATGTGCCATGCGAAATTTGGCAAAAAACTTGCTAAAGTTTTTATTAATGACCGTTTCCATTAGTGACCGTACTTTTTTTCCATTTCTATTAAGAAGGGATGCGGGAAGGAAAGTCGTATTGCACTGGGGGGTGCAGGCTAGGAAAAAAAAAACTACTTGTGGGCACGGCTTGGGGTTTCCAGTGCAGAAGGGACCTCACGAAACGAGGTCTGGTTGAAATTTTCGATAGTAAGCAAGTAAATTGGTAGGCATACATTTACAGCCAGATATGGAGAAGAGGGACCATCAGAAAAATCCTTTCGCCCGGTGGCCCATGGTGCTCTTTAGATGGCTCTGACTCCCGTTCCCCTAGTTAAGTGTAGACCTTGGACAAATTTGAATTTTTTGGGGCACCTCGTTCTTTAAAGAATTGTTATTTTATGCAACAATTATGGAGTTTCACATCAGATTCCGGAATATACTATGGCTTTTGTCTTCTTGTACAATCCTTCGCAGTCTTCAGTTTACCAAACATCATTCAAGAATTCAACAAAATGAGGAAATAAATGTTTTGCATCATTTTTGGATGCTGAAAATTCTTGAGCCCTTGGCACGTGCCCCGTTTGCCCTCACCACAGAAAAGACCACTGATATTTTTCCTCGTGATTTTTAAAACGGAAAAGGAAGAATTAAATTCCAGGTGTGCATGGGACCTACTTTTGGGGGTTCTGCCGGGGTGAGGGGTGTGATGATAGTGAGATCTGGTATTATTTTGATTTTCGAAAGTATGTAAATTAATAAGCACAAGTATTTTCAGCTAGATTGAGGCCTCTATCAAATATCACTTATCTCGAAAACCCCGATGTTGTTGAGGCGACAAGGAGACCGCAGTCATGCCCCCACAGAGGGGGGGGGCTGACGGGACCTGAACTGATTCTTACAATTTTTTAATTTTTTTTTTTTTTTTTTGCTTTTTCACACTATGAATTCATTATAAGGGCTCGTAAAAGTCTGGTCTGGGGACCGTCGAAGATCCCAGCCTACGGGCCCTGATACAGAATCTGGGGGGGGGGGGCACTGGCTGCAGTGATGAATTTTTTGGCAGAAGACCCAGTAAATCTCTTCAGGGCTCACCAACCATCAAAAGGTATTCTAAAATGATCAAAACATCGTGAAAAATTAAATTCTTTCAATGCTTGAATTTTTTTTTAGAAAAATATTTTTGATTTCTGATGGCCTACTGCCCGCGAGCCAGATGCGGCTGGCCAAGGGGTACTATCCGGCCCGCCAAAGGTGTTCCAGTAATAAAGTATCGATACACACAACACCATACATACCTAGGCTGACCATATGTCCTTCATAAAAATACGTTTCTATGAGAGATGTCACAAACTACCACAAAAAAAAATGTCAAATGCAAGTTACTAATTATAGCCTAAAAAATTTCAAAGGCAATTAGAGTTTTTAATTACAGCCAAAAATAATTATCAAAAGCAAGTAAAGTTGCCAAATAATCACTAAAATTGTTGAAAAATCGCCAATGTTGAGAGGGAGAGAGCTTCCACAAGACTCTCAACTCACCAAACAGAACGTATGTGTTTGAGAAATATGTGAGATATGCTGCTATGTGAGATTATGCTATAACACGTTAATTATGATATTAATACATAATATGATAATTATGACTGTCATGAAAAAAAAAACTTAATTCTTGATTTCAAAAGTTCAAGTAAGCCTCGTTGAAAATAAGAAAGAAAACGCGGGAAATCTTATAAAAAAATTGGGACGTCTAAAAATTACGGAAATGTATCGTGATACAGATCATACAGTCACACTATGCATAAAGGTTTCTGGCCCGCTAGTGACAGAAATACAGCGTATATGGCCCGCGGACTGAAAAGTTCGCGCACCAAGTGGTCTAGGGTTGTGATGGTAAACTACAGCTTAGGGGCCGTTCAAGTATTACGTAAGCAAATTTTTAACCATTTTTGACCTCCTCCCCCCCCTTGTCAGCAAAATTTCGTCATCACCTCTGCCCCTTGCATTATCCAAACCCCCCCTCCTCCTTGTCAGCAAATTGGAAACCCCTTCCTTCCCCCCCCCCCCATCGATGATGACGTAATACTTGAACGGTTCTCTTGACGTAATACTTGAAAAGTTCTTTTAATAACTGGCTGTTGCGAAGATGAATTTTGGAAAAAGAGAAAATTCAACTGTATTTTCGGGGAAGCGAACCTACGTCCTTTCACTTTCTGGGTGAACGCACTAGACTACAAAGACAACAAATCTCTCAATATTCCCTTGGAGCTCTTGTGCACTGAACGAGATCGTGCATGGACGTTCGGACCTGACTCTAACACCAGATGGCTACTTATGATGACGTCACTCTCCGCTACCATACGAAGGTTTTTTAACCACTGGCTGTTGCGAAGATGAATTTTTTTGTAGAGATAATTCACTGCCTTTGATGGCAATCAAACCCAGTGCCCCACTAGTTCCATGGAAAGATTCGTTGCCTTTGTAGTCTAGTGTGTTCACCTGGAGAGTGAAAGGACGTCGGTTCAATTCTCCGCACAAAGGCAGTTGAATTTTCTCTTTCCAAATTTTCATCTTCGCACAACGTTAAAAATGATATCCTGGCAAAAGTCGCCATCTGGTGGCCGAGTCAGCAGTTGTGAGCTTGGCCTGAGTCAGGTCAGACCATCCATGTATGATCCCGTTCAGTGCACACGAGCTCCAAGGAAAGATTGAGAGATTTGTAGTCTATTGGTCTAGGGAGTTCACCCGCAAAGTGAAAAGGGGTCATTCAAGTATTACATCAGCATCGATGGTGACAAGGGGGGAGGTTTGGATGATGCTTACGTCATCAACCACCCTTTATGAAATATTCTTAATGGCATCTTATTTTCGGTGCGCCAAAAACGGAGAAAAGCCTTTCGATACTTTGTGTGGGCATCTGAACAAACATTCTCCCTATTGATAAGTCCCCTACAAAGCCACTTTAGTGATCTCTAAATGGTTCACGGATCCCCTTCAAGTGCTCTGGAAATGTGTCCGGGCCGCTTAAGTGCTCTGGAACTGTGCCACGCATCACTCAAGTGATCCGTAATTATGCCACGGATCGCTTAAGTGGTCCAAAACTGTGCCACATATCACTCAAGGGATCTCTAGATGTGCCACTCGTCGTTTAAGTGTTCTGGAACTGTGTCGCGGATTATTTAAGTGATCTTTGAGGCCTACTTCAGTGATCTAAAAAAGTGCCACGAGCCACTTAAATGCTCTGGAATTGTGCCACGGGTCATTTAACCGATTTTTAAATGTGCCACTTAGTTCATTTTTACAAAATTAGGTGTGAGGAGGCAAGCCACATCAGGTAACCTTCAGGACCACATTTGTTCTGCGGGCCATGGGTTTACCATATATGGCTTAAAGGGTGGGTCGCAATGAATTTCTTAAAGATAAATGTTGAGTTCTTACCCTTCAAATAGCATTGAAATTTACAGAAATTGATTATAATAACATATAAAGGTATTTTCTTTCGAAATTTTAATTTTTTAAAAATATTTTTTGCATTTAAAATATATATTTTTTTGTTTGGGGGAGGTGGACGAGCTCCCTATGCCCCCCCCCCCCTCCCGCGTACGTTTCTGATCCCACCAATGTGCGTTAGGAGATAGGGGAACAGTGCTGACGAAATTTTGCTGAAAAAGTGGGGGGGGGGGGTCAGAGTTTTGCTGACTTATGCTGAAAAGGAGGGAAGGGGGTCAAAAATGGCTAAAAAATTGGCTGTGCTGACGTAATACTTGGACGGCTCAAGGACGTGGGTTCGATTCCCCGCAAAGGCAGTTGAATTTGCTCTCTTTCCAAAAATTCATCTTCGCTGTAGCGAAGATGAATGAACATACGAAGTTCTCATTCGGGTCGTCTTGTGGGGCAGAGGTCCCAGGAGCATCGTCTTCGGATGGTCGCCCCTGGTGGATTGCTTCAGGAGCGTCGTCTTTAGATGTGTTGGTTCTGGTGGGTCGCTTCTAGCAGTGTTGACCGACGTTGGTTGGACAGAGGATGCTTAGGGAGGCTGTCATGAGAGGTGGTGGCCCAGGGGCATCGTCTTCTATGATCTTGCAGGGCAGAGGTTGACGTTTCTTAGTATGGAAACATTGCATGCCACCACCCCCCCCCCCATATTCTGAGAGGAGACTCGTCTTTTGAGTCTACCCCGATTACTCAAGGAAAAAAGCCTCGTTTTTGAGAACTTTTTACGAACTTCCCAGTTTCGACCCACATGATTGGTCGTGGAAATGTCACGTGACAGTAGCGTCAGACTTTCACTCTTTTTTTTCCGCAAAACCCGTGAGAAAGATGACTCACTTGGGAGGAGAGGGAGAGAGAACAAAATGAGGCCAAAATGCGTGTCTCTGAACATGATTTTGCAAAAATGTGGAATTTTTGTGCGCCCGCACGTGGTATTTTGGGGAAGAGCCGCACTCAAGGAGCCAAAGAGCCGCATTGCCGACCTCTGGTCTCGGAAGTGGCTTGGGCCCCTACGCTTCCCTCTTCAGATTGTTTTCTTTAATTACTGGGGAAATTGAAAAGAGTCAAACCACAGTGGTGGTCGGCTGAAGTTGGTTTTCTGTGGTTCCAACTTCAAGGCGCGAACGCGAGCTTATCTCCCCTTTAAAAAGTCTCGCCACTGAGAGCAATAGACCTACAAATTTATTTATTTATACAATATTGTTTGGCCGAGGCCTACACAAGAGGATGCGGAATTATATATGGCAAAAGTGTCGATTGATGGTACGACAAAATTCAGAAATCGTAGTGCAATCTACAATATTTGATGGTAGGTTGTTCCAGTCGATAATAGTTCTTGGGAAAAAGCTAAATTTGTGACAATCTGAAGAGGCAAAGATGGGCTGTAATTTTTTGGAATGATTGAGTCCAAATAATACAAATGTAATTCAATCATAACACATCACTCACTTCACTTCTGAAATATAGATGGCAGCACTGAAAAAAAATCAAACACAACACTACATACGCGCTCAGACTGTTAGGTACACACACAGTTACACTTCCGGCACAACTCACTAGGTAGTAAATCGCCCATAGGCGGTAATAGACCTGAGTTGTGCTCGGTTTGACAGCATTAAAGAAGTGGCAAACCATTGTAAAGGCATGCACATTGCACATGTCTGACACGCATTAATAGGGAGCCACGGTAACCAAAGTAAACATTCCGAAAGTCATTGTTAAGGCCGAGAAACCATTGTTGCCCATCGGTTTCTCGCCTATTTCGGGCACTTGCCCGGCTCTGACGAACTTTTAAAGTAGCCTACGATTCAATCCCGGTCCTTTTTGGTATGTGTGCAAAATTTGTCAACAATCGGTCTAAAATTGTAGATTTGTATAAAAAACAAACATACAGACATACATGCTTTCACATTTATACATATATAAGATAGATAAGTATATATGGGTCATTAGCATGAAATTGGACAAAAAATAAAAATAAAAGTTATAAAAAAATGTCAACCAAAAGATCCAAAAACAATTTTTGAGGACACTTTTTTTGCCAGCTAATGAGTGAAATATAGCCAGCAATGAAGTTTGTTAAAAATCAATGGTGAAAAAAATTAATTAAAATTTAATCATGTTGAAAGATAGGCAAATCCGACGAGGCGTTTTGCCTGTTTCAGCACTTGATTTGATATTAGTGCTTGACAATCACAACATGTTCATCTATTTTGCTTATTTTCAACCTTGATAAGCACTGATATTAAGAACAATATTTTTTTGTCAATTTCATTTCTCTTTTTTATTAGTGTTTCTCGCTTTTTTTTTCAAGTTTATGGGGGGCAACCGATTTCTAATTTGTCTCTATTTTGCTAGAGCATGAGTTGCATTCTCAAAGAAGACTTTAAATGAAACATTACTGCAGCTTGGTGTTGCAACTAATAAATTTGGATTTTTTTTTACTTTTCCCTCCCGTATATATAACTTTTAATCAACTCTTCCTTCTGGTTACCTAATGCCAGTAGCAGGGTTGGCAGGTTTTTGACGCATGACAGTTTTTAACTGTTTAAACCGTGGTTTAAACTGTCAGAAACCTTAATTATTGCTTTTCAATATAAAAATTCCGTTGAAAATGCACACATTAATTGCATGTAATGCATAAAGTCACTATGTTATACAAATAATAAATACTTAATAATGATTGTAAAATAATTCCGCGCTCTCTACAGAATTATTTTGGACAAAGTAATATGTGTATTTTTTCTTGTATAATATACAATCTCAATAGAGCATAATACAGAAGCTTAAGAAAAAACTATGGAACTATTTGATATTTTCCAATTAAATATGATTATCGATTTTCCGAAATTTTTCTACTGCTTATATACATCTATGTGTATTGATATAAGCCATCTGCTACACTATTTTTATACCATATAGTTGTTTAAAAAGTTCTTTTATACCATACATGTAATGTTGATTTCTGTTATTATTAAATTATCTAAATAATCACTGAGGTACTTGAAACTATACCCTTACTACCTAGTTGAGAGAGGCTACTGCCTCTACTTCAGCGCCTCATGCCACAGTGCGTGAAATAAGGAACGCAGGGTCATGTCTTCAGTGGTGTAGATGGTAGCATACTTGCCCGGTATGCAAGAGGGTCTGGGTTCGAGTCCCGGCGGAGACGTGATGACTTTTCTTTCCGAGTTCATCTCAGCAAAATATCCGGAAAAATAACTGTTTCCTTGATATACCCTTACTGTGCATAACATTAGAATATAGCTAGCAATCAAAATACTGAATTGTAGGACTAAAATGTTCTTTAATTTAGCAGGGCGGATTGCATATGATGCTCGAGAAAAGCTCCTATAACTTATTCGAAGTACAAAGCTAAGAATGACAACATTGACAATTGAGTTTTTAACAGTTTTAATACTGAGCAAGGAGAGTCTGAGGTCAAAAACCTATCACACATATTTGGAATAAGCAGCTCTATTTCACTTACTAAATTAACACAGGTAATCAATAGATAAAATGGACCACAATTTTATATGTTATCTGTTCTAGATAATGCCCCTTAAAAAAAAGAAAAAAAATATTCATTTCTACGTTTCTTCGAAAGATTTGTTTCTTTCACGAGTCGCGCAGGAAGTTGCCACATTGGTTAACTTAGACACGATTTGCATGTCCCTCAAAGAAAGAGGGAGATATCATGTGATGCAAAAAGCCTCATTTGAAAAAGCCCTGGCAGCGCCGGTTATTATAGCTAGTAAATTATAATATACAAAAAAGTAAGTTTCTCATCGTGTTATCAACCTATTGTGTTCGAAATATTATCCAAAAGCATTCATTTAGGTTTTTGACGGTGTTGTGAGAGCGTTACGCCATTTTCCGTATGATATATTACTGGACAATTATGAACAGGACATTGCGAAAATAATAATAACCTTTTCAATTAGAGAATTACAATTTAATCTTATTTATTCATTGAAAATTACTTCGACACGGTGAATTACTCTAAACTCGATACAATTTACATTCAACATGGACACTCTCACTCCACCAAATTAAACACACAATAATTATATATATAGTTTGAATCACTCACCGTCATCTCGGGGCAAGGTTTCTTGCGTCCCCTACATTGAGGGATCTCGACCCGGGGTTAGGAGGAGAGAGAGAGTAAATTAACGACTCTTCAAGAGCGACATGTTGGTTGTCCAACCTCCAGCAATACTCTCTGGCAAAAGCCTCGTGTGTTCCCAAACCAAGTTGGTGAAGACCTCTGCTATTGGTCTTAACCTCAATACAAAACTTGATACGTGGCAATTGGTGTTGTAGGACTTGAACCAATGTTTTCCAAATGTCACAAATGAAAAAAAAAACAAAACGGAAAAATTTTCATTTAGCTATAAACTATTGATAAAAATAATTAAAATTATGAAAAAAAAATGAAATATGAAAAAGCATACCGATCCAATAAATATAGATATAATTGAAAAGAGGAATATATTTTTGTTTTGAGATAGAAAGTTATCATTTTTAAATTTGAATAATGGGCTGGGGACAGGCAAGAGAAGGAGATTTCCTTAACAAATGAAAATTTGTTCGAGCAAATTTAAAAAATCTTTTGATGAAAAAGTTAAAAACAAAGTGGTGACTTTTGAAAAATTAGAATATAAATAGAAAGTGACAGAAAAAAAAGTTCTGTGTTAAATATATTTGATGTAAATGCTGGAGACACAATTTAAGCCAATTTCGTGAGAATAATTCTTAAATATATATATTTTTTTCATCTCTATTATCGAGAGCGCAGGGTTTTTTTTAACCATAAGACCCGGTGTGGTTGCACCTGTCGTACACCCCTATGGACGGCCTTTTCCCCCAATTGATAACTTTTCATAGGCTCTCAAGCAATACTGTAATGATTTTCATTTATGACTGTCTCACATGAAATGCCTAGTGTAGCTGATAAGAGGCCTGATGTTGTCCGAAACAGTCAGCGTTGAAATAAATGCGCAATAACGACAAAAAGCCCGTTGCATTTACTCTGGTTTACTCCGGTATTGTAAGCTCTAGAGAGTTATAGCGACCAAACCAAAAAGCCACCCATGTCCCCCTGCTCTGTCCCCCCATGAGATATAAGCTGGTTATCCCAAGGGGTGTGAGTCATGGTCGAAAGACCAGCACAAACAAACCGTAGGCGGAGATAGACTTGGAAGTCTGGGGGGGGGGGGGAACACGATGATGATGATGTAAATTCCTCTATACGTACACGCATTAGATCAGTCGATTTTACCTTTGATGCTAGGGGGCAATGCCCCCCCCCCCGTATCTCCGCCCATGAAACAAACCCATCGAGGCCAGGCACTAACACGATGACAAACCCAAACCAAGTTATAACGGATAGCTAGATACTTGGTTTTTGTTCGTGGTTCCCTGATAAAAACGTAAGCCAGCCCATCCCACAGGGCACAGGGGCGTGCACAGGCTCGACCATTGGATAGATGGTCAGAAGGAGTTTCTTCTAGAGAAATTTTGAGTTACCAACATTAAAAATATATGTGTAAATAACCAGGAATTGAGTAAAATAGCGTTAAAAGGTATTTTATTTCTGTATAATGTTTTACGAAAATATTTGAAAAAGAATTACATTTTTGGTTGACTCTGGGGAAGGATCCAACTATGCCCCCTCCTGCCAGTGGCCTATTTACGGAGGAGGGTTTGCGGGCTATTGCCCTGGGTGGCAAGTTCAGAGGGGTGGCGAAATTTGTATAACCCTCAATAAATCCGAATCTGCCCAGAGAGTAAAAGAGTAGGTCATTGAGTGAACCAGGTCAGTTAGTGCCCTAGAGCGTGTGCAAGCATGCGAGTGACCTTTCACGACATTACGGAAATGTATTGTGATATAGATCATACAGTCACACTATGCATAAAGGTTTCTAGTGACAGAAATACAGCGTATATGGCCGCGGACTGAAAAGTTCGCGCACCAACTGGTCTAGGATAGGGATGGTCAAACTACAGCTTAGGGGCCATTCAAGTATTACGTAAGCAAATTTTTAGCCATTTTTGACCCCCTCCCCCCCCCCTTGTCAGCAAAATTTCGTCATCACCTCTGCCCCTTGCATTATTCAAACCCCCCTCCCCCCTTGTCATCAAAAGTCAGCAAATCGGAAACCCCTTCCCCCCCATCGATGATGACGTAATACTTGAACGGCCCCTTACGAAAATTAACGAACTGACACATGCAGCAAAGCGCATCTTCAACCTTTGTGTGTTTTGGGCCCAAATAATGGTTGGACTGCAGTGAGATTGATTAGTGACAAAAAATCTGACTCACTGGTAGTTTATCAAGATGAAGATCTCCATGTTTTACTTTCGTCGTGGCACTCCTTTCAGCTGGTCGCAGTGCCCAGGGTGCAAGTAAAATAGTTTGGGACTAATAGTTTAGCCACTGACTCAGTTGATTAGTGAGAGAAATTGTCTTGTTCATATTAGAGCGAATTTTATTTCCCCCCCCCATTGTTTTTACAGACCCCCCCCCCCATGAATTTACATTTTTTAAAGAATGTAATAATACTTTTTTAATAATAGCAAAATTAATAACGCATAATTAAATGTAAATTCGATTTGTTTAGCAGTTAGTTGAGCAAACCGGATAGGCGAGCACTCTAGCGTCCCCAGCTGGGGGCGGGGAAATTCCAAGTACTTATTGGCATTCTATGTGGTAATGTTTGATCGCCATCTAGCGTTACGAATGGGATAAATGTGGCCTGCACATGGGGGGGAGATTCTCAGCCATCGACTTTAGCGCTATCTATCCGTTTTTGCCCCGTGCGAAGTCGTTTTACAGTGGAAAGTTGTGTTATTTCTAATACGAGAGCGCCATCTATTTTGCTGGAGTTGGAAAACAATTGAAACGATAGTTTGGGAAAACGATTGAAGCGATAGTGTGGGAAAACGATTGAAACGATAGTTTGGGAAAACGATTGAAGCGATAGTGTGGGAAAACGATTGAAACGATAGTTTGGGGGAAATGATTGTAACACAATCGAAACGATAGTTTGGGAAAACGATTGAAACGATAGATTGAGAAAACGATTAATAAACAAATTTGATATCAAATTCTTTAGCGTCATCTATTTTAACATTATCTTGTCCTTGTTTATTATCAGAGTATGGGGATTGGTGTTAAGCAACACGCTGTCTGTTTTTTCCAAAACACCTCGAATTTTCGAAATATTGTTAGGCATATTATGGATTTACGGTGACTGTCAAATTCACAATATATACAGCACAAGAAATTTTCTCGCATCAAACCAAATAGCTACATACAAGAAAAACAATCATACTTGTATGATCCAACATAATTATTCATAACAAAAATCACAATACATTAAGCAAAAAATAAAAATAAATAAAATAAATTCCACAAAATAGACAAATGTATTGTAAAAAAAAAATATATATATATACAAGAATTATAACGATGTTTGCAAGACATGAGTAGATGGAAAAACAAATCAGTGATATTTACATCAGATTAATCAGGGACTTGAGGGGAAGAAAGAGAGAGAGAGAGAGAGAGAGAGAGAAAGAAGAAAAAAAATTTGACCATTCAAAACAGGATGTATATCAAATTATCAAATTTTGAAAAAAAAAAAAAATCAGAATCTATTACATTTAGATAAATACACTTTCAATCCTTTGACAAATAATTTTGGAGGAGCAATAAACATAGCTCTCCAATTACAATTCTGATTATTTCTTATACCAATACTTTGGAAAAAGGTATTGCGATATTTATTCCAATGTTTGCATATAAAAAAGAAGTGATCATTTGATTCTTGATCATCACAATAGTCACATTTCGCAGTCTCTTTCTGATTAATTCTGCACAGATAACCATTAGTTGGGGCTCTGTTTGACAATAATCTGTAAAATAATGTTTCATATTTTCTCTTCGTAAAGTAAGGTGAATATTTATTAATAGTATTAAAAAAACGTGATGCAAGTGGATAAAGAAACTGATATCTGAAATATCGTTCAATGTGGATGTTCCATGACTTCTCAAGCAAATTCAGCACATCTTCAACATATGAAAAATCTGGAAAAGTAGGGTTTGCATTATTAGCAGCAGTTCGAGCCAGTTTATCTGCAATTTCATTGTAGGAGATGTTCTTGTGACCTGGTGACCAGACAATTGAAATGAATTCTGCCCGGCTAGAAGCATCTATTAAAGAGAGATGTGTAGTAAAGATGGCTGAATGTGACTTTGGATTTACGGAGGCTAATGCAGAAATTGCTGATTTGCTGTCTGATAATATAACATAGTGACGTTTTTCAGATATAAATTTTGAAGCAGCAACAGCAATGGCAAGACACTCAGCTGTAAAAACAGAAGAAGAGTCATGAACTGTAGCCTGGAAAGTTCTCATATTTTTATTACAAAAGACTCCTATTGTTGTATGAACTGATTTGGATGCATCACTAGCAATTATAATTGAGTTAGACAAATGTAATTGTTCGTATTGTTGAAATAAAGGGTTGACCAAGTTTGGATCTGTCGTAATCTGGAATGGCAGTTCATCAGTAGTATACGATATATTAGAGATGATCCAGGGTGGATTAGCAAAAACTATAGGTTGAACTGGTATGAGTAGATGATTGTCCTGGATGAAATTTATGACTGAAGAACTAAACATGGGTAGAGAAGAAGTCACAGCTGTATTATTTAAGTTGGCACTAATGAATTTGAAGCTGGTGTTGTACGTTGATGCTCTGGCTTTAATAATTTGTCTTGATACAGATTTCATAATCATTAGTTCAAAAGGAGGTTTGCCACAAATACTTAATAATAATGGTATTGGAGTTGAAATGGGTAATCCAGCTGCAATTCTGAGAACTTGACGATATAATACTGCACATCTGTTTAAATTTCGTTGTGAACAGTTGTGCCAGAGTAAAGAACTATAATTGAAAAAACTGCAAATGATATTTGATGCAATAGCGAGGAGTTTGCTACCAGGGGCTCCTCTAAGACGACCAGCAATGATCCGAATTATGTTTAATGTTTTTATTCCTTTTTTTAGGATGTGATCAACCTGAGGATTCCAAGTAAGTTTCTGGTCAAAGATGACACCCAAAATCTTGATGTTTTGTACTAATGATAGAGGGTTCCTATTAATGGCCAGATTGCAAGTACCAATAACATTTTTCTTTGTAAATATACTATATGAACACTTTTCAACTGATAGGGTAAAACCCCATTTTCCTAACCAATCAGTAATCTTCAACAATGCATTGTTTATATTATTTTCTAAGATTTTAATGTCTTTATCACTACACCATAACAGTATGTCATCTGCATAAACAAATTGATGGATAGAACTTGGTAATTGAGCAAACATATCATTCATATATAAATTGAAAAGCCATGGTGATATAACTGATCCTTGAGGAAGGCCTCTATCAAAATTGATTAGATTTGACTTGTCCAATTTGACTCCAACTAATATAACATTTTCTTTCAGATAAGAAACTTTTCAACCAAGCAATAAATTCACCACAAAAACCTGTGGATTGAAGTTTATATATAAGAGCAGAATGTATTATAGAGTCGTATGCACCCTTTATGTCTAGAGAAACTAAAATTCCAATCTCTTTAGATTTGAAAGTATTGACAATATTGCACTTTAAATCATTTAACAAATTTTGTGTCCCAGATTTAGATTTAAAAGCATATGTGTTTGAAGGGAACAGTTTATATTTCAATGATATCCAGTTCAATCGAGATAAAACAATGCGTTCAAAAATCTTCATAATTGTGTTTGTGAGAGTAAGTGGTCGATATGATGAAGGGCAAGTAGGTGTCTTGTTGCGTTTGAGAAGAAATATTATCTTTCCCTGCTTCCAATCTGAAGGAATGGTGCCTGATGACCAAATCTCATTAAGTTCAGAATTGAGGAATTTTAGATGATCATCTGGAATTAATGAATAGGCCTTGCTGTTAATTGAATCAGGACCTGGAGTTGTATGTGGTGATTTAATAATTGCTGTCTTCAATTCCGAAATTTGTATTGGAGAATTCATATCTGTGGCAAAGTTTTGACAAGGGCCACAAAAAAAATCGAAGTCTTTATGGATATAAGGTTTGATGAGGGTTTGCTGTAAGAGTTCAATTTGTTTATAAGGATCACTGATGACTGTATTGTTATGATAGAATAACAAATTTTCATCTTCATATACTTTGGAGTGAATAACTTTCAGTCTTCTTAAAATAGTAAAAAATTTTGGATAGGCTGCATGTTTATAAGGTTGATCTTCAAATGATTTATTTCTTTGATTTTTCAGAGTTCTTTTAAAAATAGCTGAGTTTTTCTTATAATTAATCCAGCATACCTGACATGGACATCTCCTGTATTTTCGAAATGATCGTTTCTTTGCTATTAGCAGCATACGTAGATTAGCATCAAAGTAGTCATTGTATTTGAAATGATGACGATTTGAAGATCTTTGAGCTTCCATGTGTTTATTTTTCACAAAATTAAAGTAAGTAATATTTTCATCATAGTTATTCAGACTGTCATTAAATGTTCTCCAACTAGTGTATTTATGAATAATGGATGTAGATCTTGCTTGAGTTTTCAATTCTAATGTTATTGGAATATGGTCACTGTCATACAGAGAGTTACCACATGACCAAGTAATATTTCCAATTAAATCGGTACTACAAAAACTCAAATCAATTGAGTTGGAAGATTGTGAAGAGTAATGAGTTGGAGCAAGCGGTTGAATTAGCCCAATAGAATTCTGAAGATACCAATTATAAAGCTGACGACCAGCATTATCAGTTCTGGATGAGCCCCATGCAGGATGTGAGCTATTAAAATCACCCAAAATAACAAAAGGTGGAGATATTTGATCAAAAATCACATTCATGACGTTAATAATATTTGAAGAATCTGATATATATAAGTTTACAATGGTGAAATGAAAATTCTGCAAATAAATTTTGATAACAAGAGCTTCAACACCAGATGAGTTATATTTGAAAAGAATGTTTGATGGAAACTTATTTCTGATAGCCATTAATACACCTCCTCTCCCACTGTTAAGTCTATCACATCTGTATATTTGGAAATTAGGTAAATAATATAATTCATCAGATAAAAATGTTTCTTGGAAGCACATGATATCAAAATCATTCATGAAACGAAGAATATGATATTTCTTATTTTTAATACTTCTACAATTCCATTGAAGAATTCTATGGATGTTAGTCATGTGTGATTCAAACCGAATCTTCAAGTAAATTTTTAATAAAGTAGTATTTATAAATTAGTTTGGCAATGAGTAAATGTGGCATAAAATCAAATATAAAAACAGGTTAAGACTTTCTCTTTGAACCATGTCTGTCTTTAACAGTTTCAGAAATGGTGCTATTGAAACTAATTGCATCTCTCAATTGATCATCAGAAGAAGCCGATCTTTTTCTTGAAGAATTAACAAGATCTTTTAACATAGGCTGAAGCTGGTTAGATATACAGGAGATGATTTCTGGTACAATTTCTTTCAATGATTGTGTAATTATTTCAGCTACAGACTGTTTGATTTCCAGCATTATTGATTCTTTTATTTCTGCCAGTTCTTTTGCAACAAGAGATTGGATATCTTTTTTGATATTAGATAAATCTATGTGTTGAGACGAAGTTTGCACTCTAGTGGCATATGACATCTCATTTGGCTTACAGAATCTCCTCGCTACATGAATAGGCACATTATGTTCAGACTTGTAATTGAGAATTTTTTGTTCATGGATATATTTTGGACAATTTCTGTCAGTAGGAAGATGATCTGGTGATGAACAATTAATGCATTTCTTTTCACTATCACAATCTTTGGCAATATGGTTACCACCACAATATAAACAGATTTGAGACTTGACTGGGCAGAATTTTGATTTGTGAAAGAAACTGAAACATTTGTTACACATGGAAGGTCGTTCTATAAATCTTTGTGGCTTAAAGATCTGATACCATAATTTAAGTTCAATGGGCACAGAAGTCCCTAGTGCAATAATAATAATAGTTGGTGTCTGAATTTGGTTTCGTAGAATATGGCGGATATTCAAAGGGTAAAAACCATTTAGAATTAACTCATTAGCAATTTCATCTAATGGAATTTCAACTGGAATATTCCTCACAATATATTTTGAAGATAGTGTATCGGTTAGAAGTGAGTTAACAACTGGAATGTCAAGGATAGTTTTGATGTTAAGTAGCTCCTTCGCCACCAATGCAGAATTAGTAGTAACAAAAAGATCACCGCTCTTGGCTACCCTTATTTCAGCAATTTGATCTGAATTGCTGATCATATTAACAAAGTTCCTTCTGAGATCATTAGGTCTGGACGTTGGAATTCTGGTATTTCCGTGATATTTCACGGTGAAGCTAGTGATGTCTGTTGAAAAATCTATTATTTCATTATCAGAATAATTAGATGACCATACAGGGAAATTAATACCCTGACCTTGGTTTGCATTACCATTCCCTTCTTGAGTCTCCATTAAACTTGCCGCCATTATCGCCAGAGCTATGGTGGCTTCAATTTACGAAGCCATATAAATAACTGAAGACAACTTGAAATTAAGTATTCAATACGGGTATGAAGTTAGAAAACGTCTTCCGACGTTGTTCGATGACAACTAACCCAACGCTGGTACCACTAATGTTCGACACAATAGGCCTGTCTTTCAATCTATATTCCTTAACTTGATAATTGTTAGAGCAAAAAAAATACAAATTCACAAAACAAAGAATTCAATCACGAAGAGCAAACACAACACGTCCGTTCATGAACTCCGCGGCTAGCTTTTATATCGACTGTCAAATACTTGCTAATTGACTAGTTCAATCCATTCTAATATTGACGGTACTGACTCGAGGCAATTTTTTTTGTTAATTGTTTGATTACCTCTGAATGCATATGCTTCTTTAAATTGTAGATTCAAAACCTTTTTGAATCAAGTTCCCGCTTCGCACCTGAACTTCCACAGCACACTTAAATTAAGATTTAAAAATTAATCATGAATTAATTTTTATTATCATTAGTTATTATTATCGTTAATTATTAATCATAACGCAACGGATTGGTATTTAGGATAAGAAAACAATTGAAATTGCTGAAAAAAAACTTAATTAGATATCTGAGCATCACGAATTTGTAGAATATTTTCTTTTTAAACAGGGACACACTCAAAGCTTATTCCAAAGATTTAAACTGATCGGCGTCATTTTTAATGTCGTTGACTGCAGAAAAACTTGTTCACACAAATGTGATGTAAAGATCAAAATTATTGGTTTTTTTTAAACATTTACGTTAACATCTAACGTTTGCCAAGGATCCAGACTTATGAGGAACAGGCCCTGATTACGGACGCAATGTAATATGAAAATAATATAACAATTTTGTCATCTATTAAAATTCTGAATTTTCTCGCTAGTCAATAAAAATGCAGTAAACAGTGTATTCCTATCGCTAACCGTTTCTTTTTCCTTTCTTTTTTTTAATTATTTACCTTCAAAGTGTTATTGTAGTTCACCGGACACCCTCGATTTATCGACCTTCAATATGTGTCGTGAATCAGTATATGAGTGTATGTGCGTGGGAGAGAGATGTTTTTCTCATATATTTTGTGGTGTCAGATTTGACCCAGACGATTGTGACGTCATTAACGAAACCCCTCTCCCTCTGTGTTTTGTTTTTGCTTTTTTCTCTCTCTCTGTCTGTAGTGTACAAGATATAGTTGAAACGATGCTTTCGGCTCGAATGGAAGCAGTCTTTGTTTGAATGTGCTAGAGAATTTGTACAGTATGTATCATGTGTATTAAATAATATTTTAATCCAGTTCATCCTTCGTGTCAAAAGACAACTGCGTTTGTTTCTCGGGTAGAGATGCACAGTTGAAAGAAATTTCGAATGAACCCTTCATAACAATATGTGAAAGGGGGAAAAATCCAATTTAATTCAAATAACATGTTAGATGACTATCGAACATTTAATTGCGTTCCGTACTGATGACATGAAATCTGTTAACCTAAGTACTCTCCCTACTTGAATTTAGTTTAAATTAACTACGTTTTATGAATTATTTAAAATTTAATGGACTTTACGTTTCAATTGAGAATTTTAGTTAACACAAGTAAAAAAAAAAAGATCTGCTTCCAAAGAGTGAGATGGTGAATGGGCAAGAGGAGCATATCATTCCATCCACCTTACCAGATATCATCCCAGTCATCACATTCCACTGACGCGTCTGTGGTGCGTTTTGCGAAAAACGTTGTCAAAACTTTTTACTCGTCTTGAAATGCGTTTCCTATCCTTGAAAACTGTTTGGATCAATAAATATTATCCTTTTTTTACCGACAGGGTGCAGATTATGTGATTAAAGGGATTTAAAGGATGTGACATATATATATTGATAAAAAAAATGATATGTTTGTATTTAAATTGTATTTAAATATTTAAATTGCAGTAACATGCTAGAATACTTCTGAGATGCATTAAAAAACCTATAATAACATAAAAATGCTGCATATAACTTTACTAAGAATTCAAAAAGAATTAAAAACAGGAAGTTAAAATAAGCATAAAACGTAATTTAAACACAGAAATTCATAATAAAATTTTTTATGGAAAAATGTTTCTGTTAGAGGTCTGGGTGTAAAATCTTATGATAACAATTATATATTAATGTGTATCATAATAATATTATGATCGTGATTATGATTTATTAACAACTAACTATAATACGTGGAGCTGCCCAAATTTTCTCAACATACTGGGAGTATTGAAAAAGTAACAAACCATTGAAAAGGAACAGACATGTCTGAGACGTCTGAAAGGAACCACCTTCCGAAAGTCATTGTTGAGGCACAAGAACCATTACAAGGATGACGTCACTCTCCGCTACCATACGAAGGATTTAACAACTGGCTGTTGCGAAGATATATTTCGGAAAGAGAGAAAATTCAACTGTCCCTGCGGGGAATCGAACCCACGTCCTTTCACTTTCCGGATGAACGCCCTAGACCACTAGACTACAGAGGCACAGAAAGTGGCATGAGTCTGGTCCGGCCGTCCATGTACGGTCCCTTTCAGTGTACACGAGCTGCAAGGAAAGATTGAAAGATTCTGTTCAGAATCTTCCGGAATTTGTTCCAGAATAGTCAAATGAAAGCAAAGGAACAATTCGGCTTCTCACTTGGCCGGTCCCTGGAGTACCAGAAACACCTTCGAAAAAAATTTCTAAGTAAAAATCATCTCGTTACATATCATCTTTACAGGATAAGTGATGATGGCTCACAAAAATAAGTGCGGTTTCAAGGATTAAGTTATCTGGCATTATTAAGAATGGTAAAATAATTCTGAAATTAAACAAGAAACAAAAAAATCTACTTCCAAAGCGGGACGTGTGGTCAGGCACATTTTGCACAATAAAGAATATGATGTGCGGCTTTCTTCTGGAAAAACAAATCAGGTTTAGAGGTCCCCGTCACTAAAGCCCTGTCAGCCCCCTGCCAGGGTCGCCATTAGGGGCGGCATATAAGGCTTCGCACTCGGGCGGCAGGTAAGCTAGAGCCGCCCCTGCCCATAGCGTGTCGAAATGCGTAAGAAATTTTTCAGTATTTAATGGCATTTGCCTTTTATTTGTTGTCTTATTAAAAATTACTTCCTCAGTAAATTTCATTTTATATTTTGGTGGACAGGGGGGGGGGGGGAGGGACAAGTTAAAACTCCGCACCGGGTGTCACTAGACCTTGCTACGCCACTGCCTCATGGGGAAGTTTTCTGGGGGTAGTTTATGAATATTTGTTTTTTGTTTCTTTACTGTAGTAAAATTCGTCAGTAAGATGGTGTTCTTTCACATGTCACTTTTCATAGTACTCTGATAAAGTGGGACGAAATAAACGAAATATGTTATCAAGTGAAAAGGAGGGGGGGGGGAGTTGGGTGGCAGGGTTCCCTTAGTTTTTATACTAAATGGGTAGAAAAAATTAGCGACAATTTTTTCGAAGTTTTTGAGGATGGCATCTTCCGACCCTCTCCTTATCAGCGGGGTTTGAACTCACAACCTTCATTTCGTGTGTCTCTTGTTTGAATCACTGTACCAACTGGGAGGAGCCCTACAACCGGTTTTCTAGGTACTCTTTTGGGGCCGTTCAAGTATTACGTCGGCAATTGTTAGCCATTTTTGACCCCCCCCTTATCAACAAAATTTCGTGACCACTGCCCCTACCTTCCAACGCATATTGGTGGGATCAGAAACGTACGTGGGAAAGGGGGCATAGGGGGCTCGTGCACCTCCCTCAAACGAAAAAAAATATTTTTTAAATGCAAAAAATATTTTCAAAAAATTTAAATTTCGAAAGAAAATACCTTTATATGTTACTAGCTATAATACCCTGCGCTGCCCGGGTTTTCTTCAATGAGGCTGTTAGAAACACGTGATATCTCCCTCTTTCTTTGAGGGACATGCAAACCGTGTCTAAGTTAACCAATACGAATCATGAAAGAAATAAATCTAAATTTAAAGAAACGTAGAAATGAATAGTCCCCCCCCCTTTTTTTTATGGGTGTTAGGTATTTCGATTCCCTCCCCCTGAACTTCAAGTTATATATTTCTGCCTGTTTGAGCTTCCAAAAATGCTTAATTAAAGCTGTGGAATCCGATGCACTTTACGGGGCCCATAACTAATTTTAAAAACATCCTAAACTATATGAATTTATGCAAATAAATATCAAAAGACAATACGGAGAACTTAATTTTCATGCTTGAGAAGATATAAATAAAAAGTTGAAATCAATGTTATTAGATGGATATCCAACTCAAAAGTAGATCCGGCAAATTATTCATATTTTTAATTTTCTGGGCTTCGTATCTCCAAGTGAATTCCATATTTCAAAAATCGAGAATTCAATTTAATTTTTAAAATTATTGATGTGGCAGGGAACCCCCCCCCCCCGCCCCCACTAAATTTCCGTATTTATGCAGTTAAATCGGCAATTTTAATAGTGATTTCTATGAGGATCACCCTTTTCCTGACCCTCAAAGCGATGCTGATGATGATTATGACGTCTATTCAAAAAGCCTCATTACTGAGAGTATATTGAAAATGTGGCAAACCATTATAAAGGCATAAACTATCATGCATAACTGGCAGCATTAAAGAAGTGACAAACCATTGTAAAGACATAAACACGTCTGAAACTCATCGCTAGGGAACCACGGTAACCAAAGTAAACGTTCGGAAAGTGATTGTTGAGGCCCAAAAACCATTGTTGCCGGACAGTTTTTTTGCCCATTTGGGGCATTTGCTCTGGTCTGACGAAATTTTAAAGTAGCCTATCGTTCAAGTCGGGTCTCATTTGGTATATATGCAAAATTTGGCGACGATCGATCTAAAATTGTAGATTTGTATAGAGAACATACACACACACACACACAGACACACAGAAAATCAATTTTATATATATAGAAGATTATAATCAATTTCCGTAAATTTCAATGCTATTTGAAGGGTAAGAACTCAACATTTTTCTTTAAGAAATTCATTGCGACCCACTATTTAAGCCATATATGGTAAACCCTTGACCCGCAGACCAAATGTGGCCCTGAAGGTTATCTGATGTGGCCTTGCCCCCTCAAACCTAATTTTGTAAAAATGAATTGAGCGGCGCATTTATAAATCGCTTGAATGACCAATTCCAGAAAACAATTCCGCACAATTCCAGAGCATTTAAGTGGCCCGTGCCACATTGTCAGATCACTGAAGTAGGATTCAAAGATCACTTTCACATTCAAAGATCACTTAAGTAACCCGCGACAGTGTTGCGGGTTACTCAACACTTAGACGATCCGTGGCACATTTAGAGATCCCTTGAGTGACAGTGGCACAGTTTTAGATCACTTTTTTCAGCGCGATTCTACATCACTCAAGTTACCCGCGGAACATTCCCAGATTACTTAAGTGATTCATGGCATAATTATGGATCACTTGAGTAATGCGCGGCACAGTTCCAGAGCACTTAAGCGGCCCGGACACATTTCCGGAGCACTTAAGCAGCCCGGACACATTTCCAGAAGGATCCTTGAAGGATCCGTGAAACATTTAGAGATTAAAGTGCCTCTGTAAGGGACTTATCAATAGGAAGAATGCTAGTTCAGTTGCCCAATAACTATCGAAAGGTTTTTTGGCGCACCGAACAAGATTCTATTAAGAATATTTCATATGTTCATAAAGGGTGGTTGATGACGTAAGCATCATCCCAACCTCCGCCCCTCGTCCAGTCCCGTCATTTAGGGGGGCCGTTGCCCCCCCCCCCCGTGGCTTTCGAAAATACACTAAAAATGGTATATATATGCACAAATATATATTATACATGCATTTGATTATCAAACTTTTTTTTAATTTTTCTTGAAAGTTATTTTATTTTTGACAGATTTTTTTCGACCCATGTATGCAATGTCAAATCAATGGGAAGTATCTACGTTTGTAAAATCGAAAAAAGAAACGAAATGGGAATTATCAGAAATGTTTCTTTAATAGGGAAAAACATCCCCATAAAAGTGCAAATACAAATACAACGCCACAACAGGCAAAATGCCCAACGAGGTGGCTGAATCCCATTCAAAATTTTGAACACTTTGATCGTATCTCCTCGACACCTGCGTTCATCCAATGTAAACATATTCAAAAAATGAAGTCTCTCGTCATAAATCAAGCCCCGTGAGCCAATAAGGACACGCGTAGCTCTTCTCTGCACCCCTTCAACCAAGTCTATGTCCCTCTGTAGGTATGGTCTCCAAAACCTTACAGCATACTCCAGTCCAGGGCGAACTAAGCCTCGAAAAAGCGGAAGAATGACTTTAGGAGAACGCGAAGAGACCTTTTTGAAAATGAGACCAAGCATTCTATTCGATTTTTTGACCACCGCTGAACAATGTTCCTAAAACCTAAGCCGCTCGTCAATGAGAATTCCCAAATCGGTGAAACTAGTTGCATCCGGGATAGTGACACCATTAAACTCGTAAGAGAACCCCGTGGGTTGTTCGAACCAAAATGAGCGATCATGCACAAAAGTATGGGGCCAATGACACTTCCTTGAGGAACTCCACTTGTGGCTTCTGTCCAACCAGAGAATTCCCCGTTCACCATAACTCATTGCGACCTATCTCTTAACCACGATTCTATCCAATTCAGCAAGTTGCCCCCAATTCCAATCTCGTGTAAACGCTTCAAGAGTTTAGCATGTTGGACAGGATCGAATGCCTTCTGGAAATCAAGGTAAACAACGTCAACATTTTTGCTCTTAAGAGACGGATTTAACGAACCCAAAGCCTTAGTCACGTGATCATAGGAGCAAAGGAGGTCAGTTACACATGACTTCCCCTTCCTAAACCCATGCTGATTATCCGACAATACATTATTCTCGTCTATCCACTTCACAAACTGCCTTTTGATAGTAATTTCCAAAATTTTCGAGAGGGAGCTCGTCAAACTCACTGGACGATAATTTGACACCGCTTCTTTACTACCCTTCTTAAATATCGGAACAACGTTAGCAAGTTTCTAATCTCTTGGGACGATACCCACAGCAACACTACTTCTGTATATCTGTGCGACTGGCCCCAAAAATTCATTAGCACATTCCCTGAGGACCCTGGGATAGATATCATCTGGTCCTGGTGCTTTGCTTGCACATAGAAGAATGAACCTTAGAAGATTTAGGACCTCCACGTCTTCTACTTGAATATCGTTGAGGGTTTTATTACCCCATGCAACACCCGCATATCGAATATCATTATCTCCATTAAAAACCGACGCGAAAAAGTCATTGAAAGCACTACACATGCCTACATTGCTCTCTACCCTAGAGCCTCCTATCAAAAGGGGGACAACTTTCCCCTTACATCCATTATTGACGTTTCGAAAAAATGATTTTGGGTCGGAGCCAATGTTATATGCCAAACTAGATTCAACTTCCTTTTTACTATCCCTTATCGCTTTTTCAACACTCTTAAGAACGATAGGTCACCTCGTCCACTTTTATACTCTCTGAATGCTCTTTTCTTTTCAAGATAAAGGTTCTGCACGCTATCCGTGAACCATAGGGGGTGCGATGTACAAACACGCTTTTTTCGAACAAAGGGTATGACGTCGTGCAAAACAGAGGACAACTTCGAACTAAATTCTTCCCATTGACTTACCACCCCTACTGATTCCAACCGATCTTTGAAAGCTTCCGCTAACCTTCCTCTCAAAACATCAAAGTTAGTTCTTCGAAAAAAAGGGACCAGTCTTTTGTTATCAACCTTACCCGAGGAAAAGTTACAGTGAAATCTGACGATACGATGATCACTGGAAGAAAACTCTTCCCCTACCGAAACATGTTCAACAAGATCCTCAGAACTAGTGAGAACTAAATCCAAAATAGCAGTACCCCTAGTTGCTTCTGATACATGCTGATACAAAAAATTTTCGAGCACCAACTTAAGAAATTCTCTTTCATACTGATCTCTAGATGAAAGGTTCTCCCATTGAATACCTGGGTAATTGAAATCCCCTAGTATGAGAACCCTCTTACGCTTACACGTGTAGGAAATTTCATCAAGCAATTTGGCGATGTTGTTTTGTTCCCTATTCGGTGGATTGTAACAAACCCCAACAATAAATTTATGATGTCTTTTGTTTTCAAGCTCAACCCATATGTGTAGTTTCAATATCACTTCCCTTCACGCTACACTCTCTAGCCTTCAAACATGATTTCACGTATATCAACACTCCACCCCCTTTCCTATCAGATCTATTTCTTAAAAAAGTATAGTATCCTAAGATGTGTAAGAAAGATTCATCCCCATCGTTTGCCCAAGATTCTGTAATGGCTATAAGATCCAGGCCCTCCACAACTATCATAGTTTCTAAAAAATCTTTCTTATTACCCAAGCTCCTGGCATTTATTAGCACACATTTTAATTTGCCCGGTGATTTAGTGTCAAACATGATAAGCTTTCAATATTTAACGTTGATTGGGCATTAATGTAAGTTATGATTTAATCTTTTTTTAACTCGGCCACACGTTATTTGCTTAACATAGAACACGGTCTGATTTCAGCATGGATAAGTGAAGCGTTTGCCCAGGGTAAGGGCTATAGTCGGAGATGAACTTGAAAGTCCCGGGGGGGGGGGGGGGAGACATGATTATGCAAATGTCAATTCATATATACTCATGTACATTAGATCATTCAGCTTCCCCTTTGGCGCTTGTGGGGGGCGGGGGGGGGAAGCCATCTCTTCCAGGGCCGTCACAGCTTTCTGTGGCCCTCTTCATCACTTGTTGTGACTTCCCTTTCATCTGATTTTCACCCATGGGTCCCATTAGAATATCCTAGGATAGCAAGGGGCCATATGGCCCGATGTTGGCAATCGCTGTAGTTGTGTACCGCGACACACCATTTCATAATGGCCCCGTCTCTAGTCTGGAACCAAACGGCGTGCCGCGGCTCATTGAGGTACCGTGATATTTTTAGTATTAAATTATATTGCATGTACAGATAAGATGATTCAATATAACTATCAGCAGAATATCAGAATATTTGCGGCACAAATAACAACGGCAACCCAAATGCTGTAGCTAGCCATTCGGAATTACAGCCCAGTCACTGTCTTCAACATAATTCCTAACATACGCTATCTCGCGGCACTGGCGTACTCGGAGGGAAGAGCAGGCTCCCGAGCCGTGTCTGGGTGGGCCCATGCGTTAAGACGCACTGGGAAAGAAGTGAGATGAATTTATTTTCTAGTGCAGTAAAAAACAAACGAAAACGCCTTGGGAAGACAGCAAATGTTGAGACCCCCCCCCCCGCCCCCTTGTTACCAGGGTCGTCTTAAGAGCATCATGATCCCCAGACCAAGTGATTTTTCTGAGGCCCCACCCGTTTAGTTCTAGAAATTTTCAAACCGATCTCACTTTTGTGGGGGCCTTCTTTCTTGAGGCCCCGGGAAGTGCCTGGGTGGGCCCATGCTTTAAGACGCCACTGCTTGCTACTGCCTCTTACACACGGGTGCCGTGGCATCCTGTTCGATAATCAATTTCACCACATTATAACTGTTTAAATAAGCTCACGTCAGGGCCGTCTTAAGAGCAACATGGGCCCCCAGGCCAAGTTGATTTTTCTGATGCCCTATCTAGTAAATTCTAGAAAATTCCACCCGGAACTCATTTTTATGAAGCCCTTTTCCCTTGAGGCCCCCGGGTCGTGCCCGAGTGGGCCCATGCGTTAAGACGGCACTGGTCCACTGGTTCACGCGTGTTTGCATTGGACAAAAAATCTGCAAGCGTAGACATTGCTTTACTTTAGGTGTGGCCCGAGTTCAAAAATAATAATAATAAACACACAAATACTGCATAACCAAGAAAAAAATTGTTTTTCTTGTTGGTTTTTTTTTTTTTTTTTTTGATTCAATCAAAATCATTAAACATTCTTAAATGTATGTATCTATGTTTTTCTTTCCCTGTATGTTTTTTCCCGCAAAGAAGCGTTTCTGATAATTCTCCCTCGAGGTTTCTAGAATTTCCCTCTCGTGGAAGAGTGAAGCTGCTTCCATTGACCTAACATTGCATACATGAGTTGAGAAAAAAATTCATCAAAAATCAAATCAATAATCGGTTTTTGTTGCATCCACAAAAAAAAAAAATCATGAGGTTTTGATCATGAACACTATGCGAAAAAATGCATTAAAAACCAGCAATTTTACCTCATGCTCCCGTTCGAATGGGTCACGTCATGAATTGGGTGACGTCAAAACGAGTTTCATTCCGAAGCTCGCGCTTGTGTGCTAATGTCTAACCCCTTATATATTCTATAAACCTTGGTACCAACTGCAGATGTTGGTTTTTTGTAGACTCAGGGCCGAATTAACCATTAAGCAAAATAAGCGCGTGCTTACGCAACATCACCTGCAAAACAAGGCCTCTGCACGAATCTTGTGACGTCACTTAAGAAGGCCATTTTACCTATTGCCATTGGATATAGCAGGCCGACGTATGCGATATCTTTACCTTTTTTTGCCGTATATCCAATGGAAATAGGAGAAATGGCCTTCAGTTACATCACAACCTTTGTGCGGAGGCCTTGTTTTGTAGGTGCTGTTGGCTTAGGGCATCAAAGGGGCACCAAAAAATACGATCAAATAGTTAGTATATTGTTTGTATATAGCGATTGTTAAAAATGCACAGTTTTTTCCTTAGCATCAACCATCTGGTAAAAAAATTCTAAAATTTTAAGAGCACTTGATTGTACAGTTGAAGATTTTTATCGAAAGGTTGACCAAGGCCACAACTAAAAGAGAGCAGGGTTCTCCGTTAAAAATGAGTTAAAAAAATCCGTTAAAAAAAACTCTCTCCAGTGAGTTTCTCCAGGGCAGGTGAAATGTCCGAGGGATAAATTTTCATTAAATTTATTTAATTTCATTTTCAATTCACTCGATCACTCATGTATTCACTCACTTGGTCACTCATGCAGTCAGAGGAAGCAAAATGTCACGAGTAAATGTCCAACTCACTCGATCACTCATGTGGTCACTCACTTGGTCACCTGTACCATCATTCATATGGTCACGGGTACGATCAGGGCAGGCGAAATGTGAGGGGGTAAACTTCCGATTCACTTGATTACTGACTGGGTCACTCACTTGGTCACTCGTACCATCATTCATATGTTCACTCATACGGTCACGCGTACGGTCAGGGCAGGTGAAATGTCCGGAGGTAAATTTTTAATTCACTCGATCACTCATATATTCACTCACTTGGTCACTCATGCGATCAGGGGAAGCAAAATGTCACGAATAAATGTCAAACTCACTTGATCACTCATGTGGTCACTCACTTGGTCACTTGTACCACCACTTATATGTTCACTCATACAGTCACGCGTACGACCAGGGCAGGCGAAATATCAGACATAAATTTCCGATTTACTTGATTACTCACTGAGTCACTCATATGGTCACTCACTGGGTCAGTGATATGGTCAGGGCAGGCGAAATGTCAGGGCAAAATTCCCGGAGTGAAATTTCCGGGGACTAAATGTACCGGGGTGAGATGTCAGGGGCGAAATTTCCGGGGACTAAATGTACCGGGGTGAGAAGTCAGGGGCGAAATTTCCGGGGGGGCCAAATGTACCGGGGACGAAACGTGCCAGGGGCGAGATGTCGGGGGCAAAGGTTCCGTGAACCGGTCTAGGGCGCTCGACCGGCAAGTGCGAGGACATGGTTTAGATTCCCGACAAGAGCAGTTGAATCTTTCCTAAATTCATCTTTGCATGGCAGCTACATCAAATGCAAGGAAATCACGTGAAAATAAAGTTCGTGCCTGGCAATTTGCCCATATAAATGTGCAGTTCGGTCTCTAAATATTGGGTTTTAAAGATTAAAAAAAGGATAGAGAACTCATCTAAAGTGAAAAAAGGTTAAATTATTTATTTCATTAATGCTGAAAAATTCCTTTCATCAATTCTTGAATTTTCCTTCAATAATTGTAGATTTTCCTTCATTAATTCTGGAATTTTCTTTCTTTAATTCTGGAATTATTTCCTTTATAAATTATTATTTCTTTCATTACTTCTGAAATAATTGCTTTCATCAATTCTGGATTTGTTTCTTTCATTAATGCTGAAATTATTTCTTTCATTAATGCTGAAATTATATCTCATTAATGCTGAAATTATATCTCATTAATGCTGAAATTATATCTTTTATTAATGCTGAAATTATTTCTTTTATTAATGCTGAAATTTTATCTCATTAATTTAGGAATTATCTCTTTCATTAATTTTGGAATTATCTCTTTCATCAATGCTGAAATTATTTCTTTCATTAATTCTAGAAATTATTTCTTTCATTAATTCTAGAAATTATTTCTTTCATTAATTCTAGAAATTTTTCTTTCATTAATTATTCAATTATTTCTTTCATTAATTCTAGAAATTTTTCTTTCATTAATTATTCAATTATTTCTTACCTTAATTCTGGAATTACCACTTTCATTAATTTTGGAATTATCACTTTCATTAATTTTGGAATTATCACTTTCATCAATTTGAAATTATCTTTCATCAATCTGAAATTATCTTTCATCAATCTGAAATTATCTTTCATCAATCTGAAATTATCTTTCATCAATCTGAAATTATCTTTCATTAATTTGGAATTATCACTTTCCTTGATTCCGGAATTATCTTTCATTTATTCTCAAACTAGCTGATACCCGGCGACGTTGCCCGCCCTGTAAAAAATTTACATATATATAGCTTATTAATTATTTCTTAATCAAATATTTCTGCATTAAGTAAAAAAAAATTACTTTAATTTTTAAATATTTTAATTAAAAACTTCAGGCCATCGCTTGTGGATACACAATATTTTTGTTTGTCCATCTGGTGTGTAGATGTACAAATTTTTGGGATTACCAACACGCGAACAGGTGACGAAAAGCTGTCCGTGTGAAAAACAGGGCTCATGTAGGTTGATACCTGCCATTACTAACAACTGGCCTTGCGCTTTGTTGATTGCTATGGCAAAAGCTAAAAGCTAAACGAATCGGGAACTGTAATCGCTTTAAAGTGAATGGCATTTCTTCAGTGATAATTGGGGTACGTGGAATGAAGACGTCTTCTCCTCCAGCACATCCAGTTAGAATCATTGCTTCAATGATGTAATTGTGCAATTTCTTCACGCAGAGTCTGTTGCCATTGCAGAGTATCGGTATCTCCAAATTTCTTAAAATCATTTTAGGTGCTCCGACTTTGAGGGTCAAGTTGTGTGGTGGCACACCCGGAATATCCAAAGAGTTCAGAAATTCTGCAGGATACAGAACTGTCTGCGCTGTGTCTGTGACAGTGTCAACCGATTTGTAAGATGTGGCGTCTCCCGGAATAATTTTTAGGATTTTTCCGTTGATCTTGTTCACACTGTCATTTTTCGGTGCCAGAATCGCACTCTCACAAAGCCACTCATGGTTTCGGTGATTTTGTTGAATGTTTGGGAAGACGTGGTCTGCAAGTTCTTGAACTGAGTTTATATATATAATAACTGGCAAAATCCATTTGGGAACGTTATCAGTCCAGTGCTTGGGTCTACGGGAATTCTTCTATTTCCAAGTTTGATCAACTGATGTGAAAATGATAGCAGTGCTGAGTCATTTTGCAGTTGAACTCGCATGTTGGTGGATAATGATAATTTTTTAGCTTCGTGACAGAGTGTTGATGTCCTAACAAACTCGAGGCGACCACCGATAGACAGCACCTTCACTTCCAACCCATCTCACTAATGGCAGTAAATTGCAATGTAGCGATATGGCCAGAGTTGGTGTTTGGTGAAGTAGAGTGCTGATGATTTGAGGCAAGCATTGAGTTCATCAGCTGGCGTTGAACATTTTTATTCTCAGTTTTATCGCCGTAGTTGTTGTTCTCTGTTGTTAGTGACGCCATATGTCCAGCTTCTGCAGCGAATATTATTCAAACTCCTTTTAAGCACTTTTTAAATTGAAACTATACCTCAACGATGGGTGGTTGATGAGATAAAGGCCACATTAGCACTTACAGGACATGCAAGCAAAAATATCTGGCACTTCCCGGGTTTTTTTTAATTACTGGGAGGATTGGAAAAGTGACAAACCATTATAAAGGAATAAACTGTTATGATGGCAGCGTTAAAGATGTGACAAACTATTGTAAAGGCATATATTCAAGTCTGAAACGCATTGTTGGGAACCACGGTAACCAAAGTAAACGTTCCGAAAGTGATTGTTGAGGCCCCAAAACTATTGTTGCCCGACAGTTTTTCGCCCATTTCGGGCACTTGCCCAGCTCTGACGAACTTTTAAAGTAGCCTACGGTTCAATCCCGGACCTGTTTGGTATATATGCAAAATCTGGCGACGATCGGTCGAAAACTGTAGATTTGTATAAAGAGCATACATACATACATACATACTTTCACATTTATATATAAGACTAGCTGATACCCGGCGACGTTGCCCGCCCCGTAAAAAATGTAAATATGTATAGCTTATTAATTATAATTTGGAGAAAATTTTAATAATGGAGTATAAAAAAAATAAAATAATGGAGAAAAAATTTCTCCATCAAGTAAGAAAAAATTACTTTTATTTTTAAATATTTTGATTAAAACTTCAGGCAATCGCTTGTGGACACACAATATTTTTTCTTTTTACATCTGGTGTGTAGATGTAAAAATGTTTGCTATTACCAACACGCGAACAGATGACGGAAAGGTGTCCGTGTGAAAAACAGGGCTCAAGTAAGTTGATACCTGCCACTGCTAACGACTGGCCTTGCGCTTTGTTGATTGGCATGGCAAAAGCTAAACGAATCGGGAACTGTAATCGCTTGAAAGTGAATGGCATTTCTTCGGTGATAATTGGGATACGTGGAATGAAGACTTCTTTTTCTTTGTCACATCCAGTTAGAATCGTTGCTTCAATGATGCAATTGTGCAATTTCTTCACGCAGAGTCTGGTGCCATTGCAGAGTCTCGGTGTGTCCAAATTTCTTAAAAGCGTTATAGGTGCTCCGACTTTGAGGGTCAAATTGTGTGGTAGCACACCCGGAATATCCAAAGGAGTTCAGAAATTCTGCAGGATACAGAACTAAATGTCTGTGCCGTGTTTGTGACAGTGTCAACCGATATGTAAGATGTGGAGTCTCCTGGAATAATTTTTAGGATTTTTTCGTTGATCTTGTTCACACTGTCATTTTTCGGTATCAGAATCGCTCTCAGAAAGCCACTCACGGTTTTGGTCATTTTGTTGAATGTTAGGGAAGACTTTGTCTGCAAGTTCTTGAACTGAGTGTAACAACTGGCAAAATCCATTTGGGAACGTAATCGGTCCAGTGCTTGGGTCTACTGGTTGGTCAACTGATGTGAAAATGATAGCAGTGCTGAGTCATTTTGCAGTTGAACTCGCATGTTGGTGGATAATGATAATTTTTTTTACTTCGTGCCAGAGTGTTGCAGATTTCAGGCAAGCATTGAGTTCATCAGTTGGCGTCAGCGTAGTTGTTGTTCTCTGTTGTTAGCGACGTCATACGTCCAGCTTGTGCAGCGGATAATATTCAAACGCCTTACGCATTTTTTAAATTGAAACTATACTTATACGATGGGCGGTTGATGAGATAAAGACCGCATTATCACTTACAGGACACCCTGTATATAGGCTAGCAGAAATACCCGGCGCTTCCCGGGTTTTCTGCAATTAATTAATGCAATAAATTGGAAAAGTGACAAACCGTTATAAAGGAATAAACTGTTATAATAACAGAATTGAAGGTGTAACAAACCATTGTAAAGGCATATATTCAAGTCTGAAACGCATTGTTGGGAACCACGGTAACCAAAGTAAACGTTCCGAAAGTGATTGTTGAGGCCCCAAAACTATTGTTGCCCGACAGTTTTTCGCCCATTTCGGGCATTTGCCCAGCTCTGACGAACTTTTAAAGTAGCCTACGGTTCAATCCCGGACCTGTTTGGTATATATGCAAAATCTGGCGACGATCGGTCTAAAACTGTAGATTTGTATAAAGAGCATACATACATACATACATACTTTCACATTTATATATAAGATGATATCACATTAATTCTGGACTTATCACTTTCAATTATTTTGGAATTATCACTTTATTAATGCCCAAATTACCACTTTAATTGATTTTGGAATTATCTCTCCCATTATTTCTATAATTTTTCTATCATTAATTTTGGAATTATCCCTTTCCTTAATTCTGGAATTCTCGCTTTCATTAATTTTGGAATTATTTCTTTCATTAGTTTTTTAACTATCTTTTTCATTAATGCTGAAATTACCTCTTTCATTAATTCTGGAATCATCTCTTTCATTAATTTTGAATTTATCTCATCGATGCTGAAATTATTTTTCTTTCATTTATCATTTTAATTTCTTGTGGATGCCATAAGAAAATAACGGGGGATTGTGTTTGTTTTCACTGATTCACGTGATCACGCGAAAGATGGCGACAGCACTGCCACTGCGGAGACCGTCGACGTCATACACCCTCCAGTAAAAGCTGGGTTTTCCTAGGAATAGGTTTCTTGCGCCGCGTGAACCGAATTAGACTATTTCGCGCCGGCAGAAACGTGTTACATAATTACGCTACGCCTTTGTGATTTCCTAGCGTGGCGCATCAGATCAAGGCGGCTATATTATAGTATATGGCCTTGACATCAGCTACTCTGTCGTCTGCATGCTCCGGTTTGAAGGGAAGGGAAAGAAAACACGCAAGAGAGAGTGAAGAGAATATCGGCAAAACCGCGACGCACGACGCATTTGACTCCTCCAGAAGCAGTCGGCCAATCACGCCCGACGTAAAGCGCTGTCGTGAGCCGTATAACGCTCTGTAGGAAAACCGTCGTACTGCTTTTCTTAAGCCGGGTTTTCCTAGGAATAGGTTTGTTGCGCTGCGTGAACCGAATTAGACTATTTCGCGCCGACAGATTCGTGTTACATAATCACGCTACGCGTTTGTGTTTTCCTAGCATGGCGCATCAGATCAGGGCGGCTATATAAAGTATATGGCTTTGGCATCAGCTACACTGTCGCCTACATGCTCCGGTTTGAAGGAAAGGAAAAGAAAACACAAGAGTGAAGAGAATATCGGCAAAACCGGTGGCGCACGACGCATTTGACTCCTCCAGAAGCAGTCGGCCGATCACGCAGTGGCGGATTACCGCACAGGCGCATGAGGCGCGCGCCTGGGGCCTCGGCAGAGCGGGGGGCCTCCAAATAGTTGTGTGCTTTATCCTACATATGAATTTACATGCGCATCAACAAATCTCTTGAACTAAGTACAGTATCTGCTCTCCCTTTTTCTTTTTAACCACAATTTTTTTTTTTAATGTATACTGTACGTATAAGAGTTATGGAAGAAAAACGGGAACTGAAAGAAAAGAACAATTTACAAGACGCAGCTCTCAAGGGCCAGTTCTTCCCCGACAAAGAAAGAAGAGATATTGTAAAGCGATCATTCAGGGAGGGTCATTTTCAAACAGTATTTCCCTAAGGGCACAAGCAGGAGGAGGGGTGAGAACAACAGGTCCTAATGTCTGTCCAAAATGAAAATTGGAGTGAAGGCATAAACAGATGTCTCATTCCACAGTATTAAATGTTTTTATGGGCGCCGTTAATACGACAGCTTTGGTGTAAGCTTTTGTATACAGTATAATGGATGGCAAGATGGCTATCGGCAAGCGGCGACATCGACAGGAAGAGACACTCGTACTAATTAAAATGAATGTAGTAGAGCTCTTATTGTGATTTTGTCTCCCACTTGTTTGAATGAAATACTATAAGCTGGTTCAAACAACATATACATTTGCAATCTATGACTGGAACCATACGACCATATGACAAAAAAAAAGTGGGGTTTGAAATGAATGCTGAATGACATGCATTCTGAATCACGTGATTTTTCTGTTTCGCTTTTAACACTCCCTCCCCGGCTGAAAAAAATCAAGGGGGTTTCTTTTCCTTTTTTCTAAAAAAAAGAGCTACATTTTTGGATTGGTCAAGGAGGCTTGGGTAGACAACATCTTTGTGTCAGACCGAAAAGTGTTCATTGTTAATGTAATTGTAATGTGTGTTATTGTAATGAAAAAAATTTCCATGCCGATCCTCAAGATTTTCTTTAGGATTTAGATTGTAGAATCTCCAAAAATAACGGTAAGCAAAACTAAAAATATATAAATTTTTATTTGAGCATTTCAATTCAACTACAGTAGTCTCTCGAGAATTCGGTCGTGCTCTAATCCAGCACGTCCAGTAGTCCAGGATATTTAGGTGGTGTGGTGTCACTTTTCTCCTGATGCCCTAACCCCTTAACACGTTCTAATATTTCTTAATTGCTCATCAAGTCCTGACTATGTCTTTGCACGAAATTTCATATATTATTTCAATGGGTTTCTTCAAAGTTAATCCAGCAATTTCGGTAAAATCTGGCACACCGTGGTCTAATACGTACCGGATTAGCGAGAGTCTACTGCAGGGGTCTTCAACCTTTGAGGCATAGCAGGCCATATTGAAACATTTTATAAAGTACGCGGGCCACAATGTTATACTGTGGCATTTTTCGTTATTAAACGAAACGGGGGGGGGGGGCATAATATAGAAGATTTTTATTCACTCTGAATACAAATAATACAAAGGCAAAGGCCACAACAGGCAGAGTGCCCAACGAGGTGGCTGAAAGAGAAAATAATAATAATTAATATAATAATAGTAAAAATAAAATAGAATAAACAAATAAAAAATAATAATTTCTAAAAAAAATCTTTAAAATAATTTATTTCATTGACAATAATTTTAATTCATTCTGAAATAATTTCTTTCATTAAATTTAATTCATTCTGAACTAATTTCTTCCATTAAAAATATAATTCTTATATTTACTCTGATATAATTTCTTCCCTCTATTCCCTCTATTGAAGAAATTTTTTTCTATTAAATATTATCAGTATCTTTATATCAAATCAAATATATTATATTTGAGATATTATCAAATCTTTATTAATCAGTAATATTAAATTACTAAAACTGTGACGGATCTTCATTTTTGCCGTGTGGCTGAAGGCACCAGGACGGACATCTTAGATTACTAAAAATATGATGCAGAATTTTACTGTGATTTTTTTTTTTAATGGGAGTGTGATTATTTTTCATCTAGTACCAGAGAATATCATTATATTTCCTTATCTTATTTTTGTGTTTATGGTTTTGGTGATGCAAAAATTAAAAAAAAGTTATGATTTTCATAATATTGTTCATTTTAGTGAACCATCTCGTTCTTATTAGGGCCAAAAGGGTGCAGTGGTGGATAAACGCAAATTTGTGGGTGGGGGCGGTGGTTGTGACCATGTGTTCAATTTTTCAGGACGGTTCTGATTTTTTTTGGAAAAAATTCTGAATTTTCCCCCTTTTTTAAGCAAATTTATTTTCTCGGTTTATTATTCAGTCAAAAACGTAGAAAACATTTTTTTTCCATTTAATTTTTCTGCTCTCGGGGGGGAGGGGGGGGGTGACAGCCCCTACCTTTAATTCGCCCCTGATAGGGGGGGCCTCCAGATCAGGTTGCGCCTGGGGCCTCCCAAAATCATGATCCGCCACTGCGATCACGCCGGACGTAAAGCGCCGTCGTGAGCCGTATTACGCTCTGTAGGAAAACAGTCATGCTGCTTTTCTTATTGGTGAGTGGACGGCGTGTCTCGCGGGGCGAATCACGTTGCGCGCGGCACAGGAAACCTGCTCCTAGGAAAACCCGGCTTAATCTCCATGGATTGTGCCACTACCATGTGATTGTGCTGATGATTATGACGTATTTTCAAAAATCATCATTACAATTCTCGACAGTGGCAACAGCGTACAAAAAGATCTGTGAGATGGGAGGTCCAACGAATGTTTACATGCTCCACATTGATTTGAATCAGGAGAAATCACTGAAATGTGGAGTGATAGTTTTTTGATTTTATTTATTTCAGTTTTTACTGCACTCCTTGGTGAAGGTAATCAATAAACTAATCAATTCAGAAAAAATTAAATATTATGTCTGTCCATGTAAATGAATTATTCGTTTTAAATGAAACTCAAAACATTCCATTGGGACAATGACCTTATATATGAATTGCTTACGAATTCATTAATCTTATTTTTGTCATGTCCATGTTTCGTTTAGACTTTTAGAAAAATATTCTCAAAGTTTTTTTTTTTTTTTGGTATGAGCTTGTTCGCTATTGGTCTTTTGTTGAGGCTGAGACATTGATAAAAAAAATTCACATCCTCATAATCCATTGTGCACTAACACCACATAGTCTTAGAAGAGAGATCCTTAACCTCTGACACAGCGCAGGCCCTATATGAAATTATGAGCTCCGCAGGCCACTAAATTATGATATTAGATAGACTTGGAAGTCTGGGGGAGAGGGCACGACGATGACGATATCAATTCATATATGTATATATACATTACATCAGTCGACTTCACAGTTGACTCTGAGGGGGGGGGGGAAGAGCAATCCCACCCTCCCTCGTATCTCTGCCCATGCATGGGTCCCAAAGCCAAATGATGTATTTGTTAGCTAATGTGTATTTCTTCTGGTTGAAGGGTAGCGGGCCAGCCAATAATTGTTCCAGATAATATTTCTCACAAGCATTCGAGAGGGCGAAGCTTGAAGCAAGTTCACAGACAACACAGATTTATTTTACAGAACAGCTATTATATGTATCACAAGCAACAATTATGATGAAACAGGCTAAAAACAGAAAGCTACTGACTATTAGCCTAAGATCTTGTCTTTCAAATGAAATTCGACAAACTCATAAGTCTGTCAAGGGGCGCCACTGTATAGGCAAATGAATCTTTGCAGAATAATCTAGACGATTCTTGTGTTATATTTACACTTCTCTTGGCGATATGACATCACCAAATTATTGGACACCAGACTTGTCAAGTTTGTCATTAATTTGGGGAGATATACGGAGAAATATCCAATTTTAATTTTTTTACATAAATAAGGACTATTTTCATAATTTTTGTAACATTATCTTCAAGAAATGTGGCCGAATTGTCATTGACCATATAAGATGAGATTTTAAAGTTCATAAATACAGTTGAACCTCCCATAACAATCACCCTGTTAGTGGATACTTCCCATTAATGGGCACTTCTTAAAATTATGTTGACAGACCTTAGTGTATTAAGAAACACTTGTTAGTGGAGAAAATCCACTCTCAAGAGTGTCGATTATGAAGAAGTTTTACTGTATGTTAGGGATAAAAAAAAAATTGTACTTTTCACCGTTAGTATGATTTAAAGCCTGTTTGACGGTAGCCTGGCATTACTATTGGTGGCCTTGACGTGGATATGTCTTTTAAATCAATTAATGATACTGTGTGCATTCACAAAAAGTTTCATTACCAAATAATTTAAATGCTCATATCTCAGGAACTGTTCAGAATGTGTGTTTTTTTATGCCTTGCGGTAGACCTCATTAAGACAGATCCAATGATACCAGTCTAGTTTCAATATCTCTTCTGGTCTGGACACCAGATTCGTGGCCCACTTTTGTAGCAAAATTGTTTTGTGCTATGATACGAGAGGTTTGCAATACACGCAAAAACTACTGATGTCTTGATAGTCATTTCTGAGACAAATTCAATAGTTGGTTCTCTACTCTGGTATTCTAAAATCTCTTCCAATCTGGACACCAGACTTGCAACTCGCTTTCCGAACAAATATTGTTTTATGCTATATCTCAGAACAACAGAAATACAGTGGAACCTCGTTTATAAGTCACTCAGACATACAACTTTCACGTTTATGCGACATTTGGCTTTGGTCGCTATTGGTTCCTATACATTTTAATGTTAAAATAATACATTTATTTGATGTAAAACCTCAATTATTTAACATTTGCATTTGCACTTTGACTCAAACTCTGAATCTTTAAAAAAAAACTCATTTATATCCATTAAATATGCACAATTTTTGTATGCAGTGAAAAAACATTGCTGCAACAGTTTTTCTTGCACATTGGCACCGCAAAAGCCATAAATTTTGAAGTGATTGGGGATGTATACAAAAATAGCCAGTGAGCTTGCTGATGGCCATTTAGAGTAATTTGTTTATTGCTTGTTTCCGAATATGCAGATGCGATAAGCCCCAAAAGAAATGGGGTTCAGTTGTTTTGATGGCCATATGTCCTTTAGAATTTTTTCTCCGTGTTATTCCCAGACAGTAAAAAAGTCCACATTGTAAGCATTTGGAGGGTAGATGTCTGCTGATAAGAGACGCATAGGGTCTACATACACAGCAAATTCTTGCGACCATTTCCTTAGAATTTTCTTTCATTGTGGTGATTGGTTTGCTGGCTGGCTGTAACAGATCCACCGTTCATAATGTCGAGAAAACAAAAATCACTTTCTCTAAAAAAAAAAAATAGGAATTTCCGAAACATTTGACAAGAACTTCTCAGATTAATGATGAAAAGTTAATCTTGCAAAATAATTTAATATATCCCTGTGTCAACTTTGAAGACAGAAGCAGAGAAACAAAATCAAAGATCAAGCCGCTGAATGCAAATCATCTACTGGCAAAAAAATTGAGAGTCCAAGATTGAAAATTTTACCAATTTGAGAAGATGTAACTTTTTACCCGATCTCGCGTCCCAGAGGTAATGTTCTGCTAAATTTTATTTCTTCTAGTGATTCTGAAATGTGCAATCTAATTTTTTCCCCCTCAAGTATGATTGAAATAATATTTTTCTTATAACAGAATTGGAGATGCAATCAAACACATTTAAGTTTATATTTTGTATGTCTGTGGTGGAGAGAAGTCATTAAAAAAAAATCTTTGTCATTCAATTCACAAATTTATAAGATGTTTCCACTCGGCATTATTCTCGTCGTATGAACGAGGTTCCACTGTAAAAGACAATGGTATCGTCTGTTAGATATTTTAAAGACATATCTGATGATACTGATTTCATTAAGTCAGCAACTACCACCCAAAGGTAGGCACAAAGAACATATTCATGTCAATACTTGCAGCCGTGTGTTAATGACACAGCTTACCCAATTTTTTAAACTGTTAAAACATTCCCACGGAAAGCACATCTGGATTTTTCATTGTCAATTAATGGTCTTAACTGACCAGTACTCGACTCTTTTTTAAATTTTACATATTCACTCGAGCCAAATTCTAGCCCTAAGTGAAATTCTGTGGCTCAATTTCGTCAGGAAAATATATGCCTACACTTATTAAAGCAATATCGTTTTGCAGGTTTGACTTGGCTCATGGTTTACCGGACAGAAAAGTACCAGAAACTCAAAGCTGAAGTCGAAAAACAGAGCAAACGTTGTGAGTATTTTTCGGCATTTTATGAAATAACTCATTGTAAAGTGGTTATTAATCAATTATTATAAAATACTCTCTTAGATATTCCTTAGGCCATGGTTTTCCAGCTGGTGTTCTGCAGAACTCTAGGGTTCCATGAGAGATGTTTTGGGGTTCTGCCTGTGTGTGTGATCAAATGCCACTGAACCCTTGAAAATTCCAGAACTCAGAGAGCTCTCAAAGAAGAAAATTTTATTATTACTGATATTCGCTGTTCTTTATTTTGAATTTTAATGAGATTGTGTCGTTTAAAAAAAAATCCAGACCATTTGGATGACTAAACAACTTAAAAACTGTAACATCACATCTTTTTACATCAAATTTTTGAACCAGAAGCTAGTTCATGAAAATATTTTTCAGTTTCATCAGAAAATTATGAAAAAGTTGTAAAAAGGACTTTTGAAAATTTTTCATTCACTAGTGATATTCTTGATAGCGAAGATGCTTGGATTACAGAATTTATGTTTATTTTATGGGACAGACACCCAGGGCCATCTTTACACACTAGTCCTCACTTGCATGGGGCTTCCACGATAAGATTTGGCAAAATGATTTATGATAATAAATATGCAAATTAAGAGGTGGTGCCTGAGTCCTCTTTCGTTTTGCCCTGGAGCTATGATGTTGTTGAGACAGCAGGATGGACACAATTTTTTTAATACATATTTGAAATTTGTTGGAGTTTCGTGGAACAGCCTTATTATCATTAAGGATTCTATGGAACAGCCTATGGAACAACCAAGAGGTTGATGCACTAACCCCTTGATGTGGGACTCATTGTGGTAGCAATCTGTTTCTGTGGTCATGTCGTCGTTTCTGTTGTACCTTGTGTCAGGAAAGTTTTTCTGACAAGGATGAACTGGCTATCAAACTTGTGACATCTCTAAACATCCCTCGGTACTTTAGGTTAGTATCTTATCAACCTAGGCTACCGCACCCTGCAATTTGGTAACTACAAAAAGAGAAAATTTTAAGCCTCAATATAAATTTTTTATCTGCCATGGTGACTTGCCGTCCAAGATTTGTTCAGCCCTGTACAAGAGGGTACCCAAAAGTAACTGGAATCACCTTATGGTAAACGGAGCATCTATACTCCTGTGCATGCTGAAAAATCTTCTGAGTCAATGTGCCAAGTGGCATTGCTTGGGAAGGTTGTGTTTGACATCCGTGAATTTTTTCATATAAGCTGTTTAGTCTGTTCCTCGTTTTTGCATGTGGCAGACATACGTGAACAGTGCCCTGGCTCTGAAGTTTTGCCTCCTGCTCGGCAGGAGAAACTGTTGGGATGTTAGAAACAGTTTACGAGGATGCTGCTATGGGTAAAACTCAAGTGTACAAATGGTTTTTACAAGCTAAGGTTTTTTTCTGCTAAGGAGATTGCGGAACAGTGTGCAAAGAAAAGACCAGATTTGTGAGAGGTGGGCGACTGGTTTTTGCATCATGACAATGCTTCGTTCCACTCATCCTTCACAGTGCGTCAATTGTTAACACGAAACAGTATGACCCAGACTATTCATCTGATTAGCTTCGCCTGACTTTTCTTCATTCCTATAGATGAAGAGCGACCTGAAATGAGAGCATTTTGCCAACATGGATGAGGTGCATACAAGAACAATGGAGGCTCTGTCCTGCATTGCAACAGATGAATTTCAAAAATGTTTTCAACAATGTAAGACAAGACTTGACAAGTGTATTAGATCTAATGTAAAGTAATTACTTTCAAGGGAATTGAAAAATTTTTGTAAAGAAATTCCAAAGATTCGTGGTTCCAAGTTGACATGTATGTATCCAAAGTGCTATCACAGTCTCTCCTTATTTTGCATTATGTCATGTGATGTAATTATTTTTGAAAAAATACCAGTATTTTGTTTATTTTACGTGACTGATCCTTGAACAGTATGAATGCCACTACTATATGTATTAAAATGTATTGCATTAAATAATTTATCATAGCCTTAGATAAGAAATCTGTAGCATTAAAGCAGCTACAACACGTTCCTTACATTAATTGTGGCAAAAATTAACAGGGGTTTCATCCAGGGTTGGCAGGTTTTTGATGCATGGCAGTTTTCACATTAAAAACCTCAAATATTGCTTTTCCATAGAAAAATTCCATCAGAAATACACACATTAATTGCATTTAAATTTAAAGTGACTAGGTTATACAAAGAATAAATACTTATATGATTGTAAAATAATTTTCTACTCTCTACAGAATTGTTTTGGACAATATATATGTTTTTTTCCTTATAAATATACAATTTGAATAAAACATAGTATAAAAGCTGAAGGAAAACTATAAAAATGATTTTACATTCTCTGATTCAAGATGATTCTTGACCTTCCAAAATTTATCTAACTGCTTATATATATGTATAGATATATACATCTGCTGTACACATTTTACAACAGATATGTGCTTAAAAATATCTTTTACACCATATGTATATAATGCTAATTTTTGTTGTTAAATTATCTAGGTAATCACTGATATTTAAATGAAACTTGTATTGTGTATAACATTAGAATATATCTAGCAATCAAAATACTGAATTGTGGAACTAAAATGTCCTTTAATTTTGCAATGCTGGCTATAATGCTTATGAAACTCCTATAACTTATTCTTTGTGCAAAAGTAAGAATGGCTAAGTTTGACTATGATATGGTATATTTACTAGCATTCATAATGCGATGGTTTTTTAATTGATACTGTATCTAAATGTGCAAACCTATGCTTTGGGTATCAAGTCCTGCCAGCTCTTCTTTGATTAAAAATACTCTTTAAAAATCTGGATTTATACAGCTTATGCCATGAAAGTTTTAGGGGAGGATAAATGAATTTGGTATATTGACAGGTGCTGCATAAAAAAAATTATTTGTAATGAAATTTTGGACAGATCAGAAAATTTAAAACATCAAAATACGTAATTTTTCTCAGTAGTTACAATTCAAAATATAAAAACATGTTAACCGTCATAAAAGTAAGTATTTTGTTATTTAACATATTCATCAGGTTAAAAAAAATTATTTGGCAACATTGACAGTATAAATTTTTGACTGTTTTAGTACTGAGCTAGTTTCTGAGGTATGAAACCTAACCTTCTCAGAAGCTCTATCGCACATATTTAGAATAAACAGCTTTATTTCAATTACTGAATTGAACACAAGTAATCAATAGTTTTGATAAAATGGACCATAAAATTATATATTATCTGTTCTAGACTTTTGTATGTCGAAAAATTTAAAATTGCAAATTATAATTAATATTTTGTTTTAATTATTATAATAAACTAGCTGATACCCGGCGACGTTGCCCGCCCCGTAAAAAATTTATATGTATATTATTCGAACGCCTTACGTATTTTTTAAATTGAAACTATACCTATACGATGGGCGGTTGATGAGATAAAGGCCACATTATCACTTACAGGACACCCTGTATATAGGCTAGCAGAAATACCCGGCGCTTCCCGGGTTTTCTTGAATTACTGGGAGGATTGGAAAAGTGACAAACCGTTATAAAGGAATAAACTGTTATAATAACAGAATTAAAGGTGTGACAAACCATTTTAAAGGCATATATTCACGTCTGAAACGCATTGTTGGGAACCACGGTAACCAAAGTAAACGTTCCGAAAGTGATTGTTGAGGCCCCCAAAACCATTGTTGCCCGACAGTTTTTCGCCCATTTCGGGCATTTGCCCAGCTCTGACGAACTTTTAAAGTAGCCTACGGCTCAATCCCGGTCCTGTTTGGTATATGTGCAAAATCTGGCGACGATCGGTCTAAAACTGTAGATTTGTATAAAGAGCATACATACATACATACATACATACATACTTTCACATTTATATATAAGATTAATGTTAAAAAATATAATATAATATTAAAAACAAAAAGTTCATGTTATACACCCAGACGGGCCAACTTTTAGAATCCGGAGATTCTCCCGAGGGGGTACCCACCTGGCACTCATAGACTCAATCAAAAAAAATTCACAAAAAATTATTTTTAGTCAATTAAGAAAAAGTCCTATTCCTTCCCCCCCCCCCCAATTCAGGTTCTGCATTGCCCCTGAGCAGAATATAATTCTATGTCAGTCATGCAGAATATAGAAATCACATCTACATACTGTTCATAAAACATAAATGTTTCCTTTCGTGGATGCTATCAGTGATTGATAATCTTGGGTGTACGAACTCTTAAAAGCTTTATATTTAGCTTTATATAGCTTAAAGTTCTATATTTTCTTTCTGAAGACATATTTAATCGGAGGAAACAATTTAAAAACCCTCAAAATACAAAGCTGCTGATGAAAAAACTCATGTTTACCCTCACGGCTGTTAGTGGAATACAATAATGATTATACTGGAATTTTGGCAACCAAGGGCTTCCCCCTGATAAATGATTGTCGATGAATGCTACTTAAACGAAGTCGCGTCTTTGCTAGTTGATTAAGGGCGGTCACCAAGACTTTTTTTAGGACTGCTCAATGGAAATGACCATGGCAGTCTTCTATGGGTGTTTTCCTCATCGAGATTACAGCAGCCATTGACGTCACGACAACGTGAAAGCTAGCGTAAAATCTAATTTTCTGCCAAAATCCGGAGAAATTTTAACAAATTCGGGGAGCAGGAGGAAGGATGAAAAATCCGGAGAGTTGGCAGATCTGTACACCCAATGCATTCAAAATATTATCCGAAAGCATTCATTTAGGTTTTTGGTTTAAACCAGTTTTTGACAGTTTAAACTAGTTTCTGATGCATGTCATGTCAAAAACCCAACCCTGCAGGTTTCATCAGATTGCAGTAAAGAATATGGAATACAAGAAACTTTAAAAAAAAAACTCAAAAACCAAAAAGCTTTTTTTTTTTTTGTGAATTTCGAAATTTTATTTCTCCCAATCATAAATACCCAATTAACAAATATCCATGCCCATAACACAAAAGAAAAGTTTGAGGAGAATAGTTAGTATTTTTTTAATTACTCAGACTGAGCAAACACATAAATAATTTTCACCTAAGGACATGAATGAAGAATAATGCCAGAACTCTGCCACTGAACTTATCCCGTTGCAAAGATCTCTTCCAGCCCAGCTTCGTGGCAGAGTCCGAACAAACTGTGTGTAGTTGACAGTGTCTAGTCTAAGTTTCTATCTACTAATGTCTCTGATTTTTCAGTGCTGTCATTTATATCTCAAATTGTGAGTGAAGTATAATAACTGAATATTTGTAACGTTATAGGCTTGTTGCTCTCAGTGGCAAGACTTTTTTAAAGGGAAGATCAGCTCACACTCGGTCTTTAAAGTTGGGAACCACAGAAAGCCAACTTCAGCCAAGCAATGTGGTGCTGATGGGTTTTGAATCCTGGTCCTTGGGATGTGAGTTCATCGCCATGATCACTTGACTACCACAATGACTCACCCAAGGGCAAAAAAATGGGTTTTTTGTTACATAATGTTATTGTTGGGTGTTTGCCAGCAATAGTTTTGCAGCCAAAACAAATTCTGTATTTTTCTGCATTCGACCTACCTCATCCTGATTGCATTATTGCCATATTTAATCAAAGAGCATCCCGGCTGTCATTATGTGCATCGACAGATGAATTTTTCTCATACATTGCATGCAGTTGAAGCATTTTTAATGGGGTTTTTTTTTGCTCATAATTTGGATTACACAAAACTTGAAAGGTGCTACTGAATCATGGGCCTACACACATCATTCTTTCAAGAATTCTTTTTTTAAACAAAATATGTCATACAGAAATTTTTATGTTCATGTGATAATGTTAATTTTAAAAGAAAAAAAATGTTTCATTTTCTCAGTGGAGAAGAAGAAAGAAGTGCATGGCGATACCGTGGATAGACAACAGAAGAAGAAAATTGGTATGGTCTCTGTTGTCTTCTTACATGTTTCTTTCAAATCATGTGTTTCTATACAATATATATGGAAAACTGGCTTTGTGAAGAGATATTGATGTTTGGGAAAGGAAAATTCATCTCTGCCCTCGCTGAGACTGGAACCCCAGACCAGTGCTATACTTTTATGAAAGCAGATAGACTATACCCCAAAAGCATATATGTATGCTAAATTTTCTTTTCCTAGACATCAATATCTCTTCACACAGTTTTCCATATATATTGTATTAACAAAAGAGAGGACTTATCTTTCTCTACATATACATCACCATCTGGTGGCCTTGATGTCATTTGCAAGCTATTAGTGGAATGTTGCCACAACACCCATCCAATGGAGCCATTCAGCATATATATGCCCTTCAGGGGGGAATATTTTATCTGCTTTCATAGCTTAGAGGTCAGGGTATGCTGATTTAAATCACAAAATTGAAATTTTGTTTTCCTTCGCATAACTTCAGTGATGTTGAAGTAAAAGTAACCCCTGGTATGCTATGCATGTTATTGGTGTGTGATAAAGTTTGTGATTAAAAGAAGTATAGAAGATCTTTTTAAGGTAAATATAGATTTTAATTTAATCCCTAGATACAGTGCAGAAAGAAAGCTGTTCTGTTTCTAGATTATGTGCATGGAAAAAATTGCACAAAAATATAGGGAGCTAAACTGCACTAAGCATTGTCAGTGCATTACAATGAGACTTCTCGTTGTGACTCGGTGCTGTAAGGATGTATGTGGTTTGTGCTCCTGAGCTGTGGTAAACAAGCTACGATCTTCTCATCAAGTGAGAAAAATACTATTTCTTTCTCCCAGCGGCTGAGAGCGTTGTAAGTGTGTAAGCCTCTACTGCTGGTAATCTACGGATAATTCTCTGGCCCTTGCGATACACAGCTTTTAGCTGTTATTGCGGAACGGTAGTAATTGAATTAGACGGTGGGCCGGCTCGACCTGGCTGTCTTCACGAGACATCTTCGTCGATTTCTGGATACACAGCGCTTCAAAGCGGCACACTGAAACTTCTGATGGGGAACAAGGGTAAGTCATATTCTCTTGGCCGTTTCTCTGTTATTTCCATCAGTAGTGTTCTGTGGTGAACACGAGTAGTAGAAATAAACAAAAATATTTCTATTTTCATGGTCAATACAATGATAGTAACAGTGGATTTGCAGAAGATATTGCAAAAATTTGTGATATTGGTGTTAGCATAGATCATGATAATAAGATAGAAATATGTAATGTTATTAGTGATTTATTACCGATTATTCCTTCTGCACCTCATGAAGCAGAAATTCAGGAATGGTTATTCACAGATAGTACGTCTAATTGCATTGTTGACAATATATTCAGACGTATTCATCAAATTATTGTTGACAGTATTGAAGGTGGTACATCTGATGAACAAGTCACAGATGGCTACGTGAGTCTTTTTCATGAGCTTAAAAAGCTAATTGGTATTGATTATGACGTGTACTTATTTCGAAGAAAAAGAGTCAGAAAAATATGGTATTGAGACGAAAAGAGGAAAAGTAAGAAAAAGAAAGGTATTTCAATTAGTAGTGAAAATATTAGTGTTGAAAAATGTGTTATGTCAACAAATGTATCCTCTGTAGGGGTTCCCCACTCAGAACATAGTCAGAGTCAGTCAAGTGACTATAATGAAGGGAGTGACCCTAATTCAGAGATATTATTGCATAATAAATTTTCTTGCTTGGATACAACTCATGTACCAAAAAGACTGATATCGATGATGAAATAATACAGTGTTTCACGAAGGACCCCTAACTTTGAAAATAAATAACTTGGAAATGGTGATAGATAGAAGCATGAAACTAGTGGTATGTTTATTAAAAAAACCGTAAGAATCTTATACAGAAATCTAAAAATTTTTGTTACAAATTACACTGATAGATGGCGCCGGCATTACAGATCCTTATAAAAAGAGCTCAGACACCGAGAACCACCAGTCGTTGAAACGTGGCCACTATTACCGTATAGTGAAAGAAATTCCGGAAGTGATGTATTCCATGGAGGAACGTGTGTTTATTGTGTTGGAGTACCACCAATTACATTACAGCTCTACTGCCATAAGGAGTTTTCAAACGTGATTTTCAAGTCGCGAAAGGCCCAGATAGGAAAACAATTCCTGAGCTACCCAAAAAATTTCAAGACAGGCAACGTGGCCGATGAGTTAGTCGGAAATGTGGGTCCCACCCACTCCGTCGTTACACCTGCTGCAGTTATTGAGCGTCATCCGAATAAATCTGTCCGCAGACTTGCAGCTTAATCCGGAATCACACCATCAACACCATACAAAATCCTGCGGAAGACATTACACATGTTTCCGTACAAGATTCGATGCAGACGCGCAATACCAGTTCGAGCTGAACGACGAGAGGATTTCGCTAATGAGATGTTGCTCAGTGTGATTGATGGTTCTGGTTTCGATGTTGCCTGAATATTGCTAACAAACTGATTATGAACTTCTTATTTCTAGTGACGAAATTAATTTAATAACTAATTAATTCAGTTAATAATGGAGTGACATATACACCAAAGTTACACCACTGATGCAGCCTGCTACACCATAGCTGATCCGTGAACAAAAAGAAGTTGGCCACCCCTGGCATATATATATATATGATGTATATAGCATAAATGATCGAATTATTTTTCATATCTGTGCCTATATTTCATGCTGTGTCGCTTAACTGTAGAAGGCTAATGACGCTTATATAATTATACAACATATGTGAAAGTATTTGATACGTATGCGACACAGTACAGTAACACAAATTGGAATAATTATGTAAATATACACTCGTGTATATTCATTTTTTATGAATTACTTTGTTTGTAAATTTACATGTTCGTCACTCCTAATGAATAATTTAATTTCTTGCCAAAAATCTGTTAAAACTGATAGCACTATAATACAGGAAGAATAAAAATACAAACTACAGGTAATAACCATAAAAACAAGTAAAAATGGTACAAAGTCAGATTTCAAGGTGGAGAGGAGCTGGCTACTGTAATGGCAAATATCAACTCTTATATATCCCCGAATTTCCATTTAGCAAATCGTCTCGAAAACCTCTTCTGGAAACCCTGTTTGAAAAAAAAATTGAACTAGAATGGTCTCTTTTTCTCTTCCCTTGATATGATCGCTAATCTTCCACTATTGGCGAATTTTTGCTAGAGAGAGAAAAAAACGTGTTTCATTGAAAGAAGGAGAAAATAGAGAAACATGCTACAGGTTAATGCTGGATTCCTTTTAATCAATAAGCAGTCAGTTAATTAAACTTAAAAAAATCAAATTTGAGTTTAAAAAAATCTGATTAAAATATAAAAAAAATAAGATTTTTTTTTTTTTTAAAAATCATGATTTTTTCATACCGTGTTAGGGGTAAAGCACTGGTCTGGCATACAACAGACCGTTGTTCAAGTTCCAGTGAAAACACAGATGAATTTTTCTTTCCTAAACATCAATATCTCTTTATACAGCCAGTTTTCCCATATACATTGTATTAACAAAAAAGAGGAAGTATTTCTCAACTATGTGTTTCTATATTAAAACAACTAGAAGTGAGAATCTGTATTTTTTGGCATTGGAAAATTAACTTGCTGACATTAAATTTTACAACAGCTAGATGGTCCTAATCAGAGGGTGTATGTAAGATCTATTCACCTTTGGAGGGGAAGGGGCACAAGAATTTCCTTCCAGAGAAATTTTGAGTTACCACCCTTCAAAAAACATTTAAATTAAAAGAAAGGGGTTATAAATTAGCATGTACAAGGCATTTTTAATTTATTTTTTTCACCGTAATATATTTTCCTCTCTCTAATTTTTGGTCAGCTTGGACGGGCCTTGCATATAGCATATTCTGCCTTTTGGTCCAACATCCCATGTGAACTGTGTAGTTATCAAAATTAAATGTTTCAGATTCAGAGAGTTATGGAGAGTATTTCACTGGTCCAAATGGCACGACACTTTCTTGACAGACTTCACACAGTTCTTGAAATTTATTATTGAAAAGAAAGTATCACACCGCTAGGTGAATCATTCTACAAATGCTCAATGTCAACTTTGGTTTTATGCAGTATTTTTTACACTCAGGTGGTTTACCATAACCCATGGCTCCCACTCAAAAAATTAGAAAAAGTAGGAAAAAGCATGACTAAAAAATAGGATGGGGGAGGTTACACCCCCTAGACAACATAATTATAGCATAATTTAAAAAAAAAAAAAAATATTTAAAAAAATTGTACTTTTTCTCATAGCGCTGTTTCAATATCCTATAAGATTTTTTGCTAATGACTCCCAGGTCCCCTCCCCCAGGAGCCAAAGTGCTTATATTGCTTCTTGCAACAGAGCCTAGGTGTCTTACGGTTTCTCCAGTATAAGATTAACTCGAGCAAAAACAAAATGACAGAAATGACTTAGTTACAAAAACAATTTTTGGCCAAAGCAGGGTACTAGCAACCACAGATAATTCTTTTCTGTTTTTTCTCACAATATAACTTACATTCTTTTTTGGAGTCTTCCACAGCCCAGTCTGTCAACTCTCTTCCGCAATGCACAGAAAATTATGAAGACATGTAAGTTATCAACGAATGATGCTCTTTCAAGACCACTTTTGAAAGCACAGAGCAAAAACTGTAAATCACAAGGTCTAATGTAAATAAGTCAAGGTGAACAGGATGGTGATATTGCTTTGTCCATCTTTTTTTTTAAAGGGATTTGTTTAAATTTCACTGTTCAATGCCAGTGTCTTCGTTTTAGACAAATGAAGCACTTCCATTTCTAGCTCTTTGCTGAACATTCTAAATATTGTGGTGGCACCACCTTTTGGCAAATTTTTGTGATGGTTTTTTTTTGTATTTAATGTTTGTAAAGCCCAGATGGTATTAATTAAAGAAAAGTGGCTAAATATGTAAATATGCACTTAAAAATGCCAAAATAAGCACTTAAAAATTCCAAAATATGCATTCTGACATATGTATCAAAAGTGAGAAAATATGCATCAAGAAAAATCACTGAAAAAAAGGGTTGTTTTTAAATGCATATTTTCTATTGCTTAAGTGCATACTCATTTACAAAAAAATTTCTCCACACATGTATATATTGTATGTGCAAATACTTCTAATTCATACATATTTTCACAATTCACACATAAAATTTCTAGTTTGTTGTAGCTGTGCTCATTAACAAAATACTAGAAACAAAAGAATTTTGACACTATGCCAAAAAAATGTAACACTTTTGGCATATGTTTAGAAATAGCGTTACAATAAAACGGTTAATATTTGGGAAATAGAGTATTGTATAGTCTTGCTATGATGATACTCGATATAACGATAAATCCCTTTACAACAATATTTTTTCATCTTGTTTGGATATTTCTATTCTAATGTTGAACTACTGCCGTCTACAATGATATTTTTCCTTGGTTCGCAGAGTATATTGGTACATCAAGATTTCACTGTATTACAAGCATCTCTATCAATTCACGAAATTTTCACCTGCAGAGAAAAAAACAGATGCTATGAAAATATTATGAGTGATATTTATTTGAAAATGTATAAAAAAGGGTGATTGAGCTTAAATAAACCATCAAAAATATGCACTTATTTTCAAAATTCTTTGATTTTATGTATCTATATAAATATTTATGCTGAAAAAGGAAAAAATATGCAACTGCATCTACACACATGAAGCTTTTTCAGCCGGGCTCTAAATATGTCTGAATAGCTCACCTCCAGAAGTTGTGAATTCTAACACAATTGATGCATTTAAAAAGGAGTATGATAAACATATAGTGGGATAAATCGAGAAGCTATCCATACTTAGAATAAGACAACCATAATTTTTTTTATGGGTAGTATATTATATATTATTAATTAGTTTTTTTCTTTCAAGATGCATGCTTTTAGATTGGGTTGGTATTTTAGTTATATTTGACATCTATATTTTGTTTTACAGCTACCTTGTTATGCTATTTGTTTGTTGTGGCCGTTGTGTTTGCATTTGTATTTATAATAAACTAGCAAAAATATCTTGCACTGCCTGGGTTTTCTCCATATACTTGGAGCATGAGTGAAAAAAAACCATTGTTTAGGAACAATAGAAAACATTCCAGAAGACATTTTTGAAGCCCAAAAACCATTTTGTTCGACACTTTTTTGCCCATTTATCCAACTTTGGTGTACTTTCAAAGTGAAGTATCGTTCAAGTCAGGTCCTGCTTCATTTATATGCAAAATTTGGTGGTGATAGGTTGAAAATTGTGGATTTGTATAAGGAACATACGCAGAACATCAGTTTTTATATGTATAGATAAAGAGTGTATGATATAAACTGTCGTGTCAGTTGGACCAGTAGAATGGTCTCCCTAACCCTTTCAATTTAGGGGGGAAGTTATTGCGATGATTGAGAACATAAATATGCATCAATATAAATGAATCTGATATAGCATTCCTTGCCCTACACAAACTTCTTGATTTTTTTTTTAGAACGAGAAGAAGAAAAATTAAAGAATAACAATCGAGACTTATCTTTGGTAAGAAAAGTATTTTTGTGTTATTCATCTGCATGTGTTATTGTAATATATGAATGTTGCTTGTGACAGAAAATGAATCAAAGCTATTTCAATGAATGAATCAGACTTAAATTGCATTCAAATCCAAAAATTCCCATCACACCTCACCAGCAAGAACATGAAGCAAGGGCAATTCTCGTAGCTTAAATACGTTAGGGGCCACACATGCACTTGGAACACCAATAACCATGCATTCCAGCATGTGTTATTCATTATAAATTCTGCAGAGGAATATGTATGGGTTAAGTAGTAGTATTAGTCCAGGATGCTAAGATAATTCACTTATTGTACCAAAAGAATGTTCAGAGGTGAACATTCTTTCATCACATCATTCATTCATCAACTTTTTAGAGGAGAGATTGGCTCACATTCATGCTTCAAAGTTGGGAACCACAAAAAATCAACTTCAGCCGACCACCACTGTGGCAATGGTGTGGTTTGAACCCAAGTCCTTGCGATGCAAGTCTGTTACTATGACCACTGTACAAGATTACTACTCTTAAACTAAGACATGCACTTTGTAAACATTTCTCTTACAAACTGATGTACAGTAAAACTTCGATAAGTCGTCACCTCAAGTTATCGAAAAATTATGACGGCTTAAGTGGAGTGTCGTCAGTTTTAATGTGCAATGTTGTGAAAATCGTATAAATTTAAAGTAATATGACATTTATTAAAGTATGAATCAAAATAGCAATATTAATAAAATTTACAGATTGCGAAAAAAAATAATAGCAATTTTTTATCTCTTATTACTTAAATTATTGTGGTGAAATGTACTGTACACTTTGATTTATACTAGTAATTTTTAATTTAGACTAACAAAGCAACTGTTTGAATAAGTAGCTTTTCTTCATAATAGAACTCTATTGCACATTAATTTTACATATACATCAAATTTAGTTTTAGTGTTTGAATTCTTCATCAGTAGTTCATGATGCAACTACAAAGTAATCTCAAACACTTTTGACTTTGTGGAGGGCCCTGGGCAGGGAAAAGTAAACAGAAGACCTCAACTTGGGAAAGAATGACTGATTTTTTTCAACAAAGATATTTTGTTTAAATACCAAGCCCTAAATCAGTATAGAGTCCATGCTTTCTATGATAATTTATTATCCGTGCCTGTTGCACTGTGACTTTAACTTGATTCACATAATTTTTGATTTCCTTGCACTACAGTCGGCCCCCTGTATTCGCGGGGGTTACGTTCCGGGAGTGACCGCGAATACGGAAATCTGTGAATTTTTATTGTATATCTCGTTTATTGAATATCATGAGAAAGAGCCGGGTGACGCAGAGGTAGAGGGGAATGTAAAAGAGGGTGCAGCGATTGTTAGCGATGTTTTCTGAAAGAATGTTGTGATTTTTCTGTTTGCCGTGTCTTCTTCATATCATTCAGTATGTTGGAGTATGTTGACAAGGCTTCCTTTACCAAGTTTCCTACATGTGAAGAATGTAAAATAGAGGGATTTATGTTATGAAAATCTATTGCTGATTTCAGCTTGCAAATCTCTTCCGCTATGTTACTTATGGTGAACTTGTCTTCTACTTTTTTATCTGGTACTGCTTCAGTTTCAGGACCAGTTAGCTGCATTAACTCTTCCTCGGTCAACCCAATATCAAAAGAACTTTGAGAATAGCATGTATTCACTCTCAAGGTACCTCCTGACTTCTGAAACGAAAAACTGTTCAAACCAATCCAGGAAAAGTGTTTTCATAGTCCAAGCCTTTTTATTGTTCGTCCGAAATACTGGGAGCTTTGGCTTATCCTTCCCTTCAACACTCGTGAATTCACAGATTTGAAAATGATGGTGGGCTTTATCATGTACTCATACGCATTTGCGCAAAACAACATAGTAAGTCTATCTCTACTTGCCTTAAAACCAGGAGCTTGCTTTCTTCCTCTTGCTTAACTTCTTTGCGCCATTTTCTTCCAAAATAGTGTAGTTTCGTCAGCATTAAACACCTGCTGAGGTGCATAACCCTTCTCTTCAATAATTTTCTACAAAGTCTTTTGAAATTTTCTAGCTGCCTCCTGGTCGGCAGAGGCTTGATCACCTGTGCTTTTTACATTGTGCAATCCGAATCGTTTCTTAAACCTATGAAACAACCTTTACTTGCATAAGATTCTGATGAAATAGATGTTTCACCAGCCCTTTCCTCATGTGGAAGAGTAAATTTTTTTGCATTTTCTGTTATAATATTATGATCAATTGAAATACCTTTTTGTGTCAGTCTTGTACCCACAAAAAACAGCATTTCTGTACGTGAAACACATGGATCCCATAGGCGCTGCAAAGTTTTGACTGCCACAGGTGCAGCTACAGCTGAATGAATTTCAGATTCTATTTTCTTGATATATTTCACCAAACATTCGTTGATTCCGTAATGGCGGACCACAGAAGGTATTGACTTCTCCAAGCAGTCAATATATCAAATTTTTCCTGTCAAGTTTTCACTTTTTTTTTTTTTTTTAATTTCACAAATACAAAAATGTAATACACAAATTCAGACATGTGTTACATGAATACAAACATGTGTTGCACGAATCTACAAATGTGTTGCACGAATCTAGAAATGTGTTGCACGAATCTAGAAATGTGTTGCACCAATCTAGAAATGTGTTGCACCAATCTAGAAATGTGTTGCACCAATCTAGAAATGTGTTGCACCAATCTAGAAATGTGTTGCACCAATCTAGAAATGTGTTGCACCAATCTAGAAATGTGTTACACGAATCTAGAAATGTGTTACACAAATACAAATATATAATACACAAAAAAAAAAAAAAAAAAATGGATGCACACATTACAAACAAACACTTTGTAGTCTCAAGGGATTGAAAAGTCCTTCCAGCAGGCCTAAAGGAATAAACCTAATTTACCTTTGCAAAGCATTATCAGTAGCACTAGAAGAATGAGCCATCCTAAACAAGCATAAGTAACTCAAATTTTGTAAACAAAACACGTGAACGACGATTGCTGAGTATTTTAAAGAAAAATTCCAATAAAGGAAAAAAACCGTGAATACGGGGGGGCTGACTGTATATATAATCTTTGACATATCAATAAATTTTGGTTTCGCTGGAGATGCCCTGCCGCCCCAGGGGGGGGGGGGGCAAAGTGCTTATGTTGCTTCTTGCGACAGAGCCTGGATGTCTTGCAGTTTCTACAGTAGAGCCCAGGTCCGCAGTAGCCCAGGTCGGTAAGATACTCGCCTAAAGTACCAAAGGATGTTTAGAGGTGTTGCGAGTTTGATACCCGGTTCGTCCTTGTCAGAAAACTTTCCTGACACAGGGGTACAACAAAAAACGGCGACTTGACCGCAGCAAAAAATTGCTACCGTAGGGAGTCCCCTATCGAAGGGTTTGCGCACCAATCTTTCTATGAGTATAAAAATAAGCCTGCTGTTTGGAATCAGCAATAAATGGTAGGTCCCAGTCTAATTAGCCCTCGTGTGCAGAAAATGACCGTGGTGCGACAAAAATTATCAAATGATCCAGTAGAGCTCATGCAGAAATGAGATCTAGCTTGAACAGTCCCCAAAAACCTTAGTCGGCAAATGAACTTCCCCAGCAGAACTTTCGTTACTTAAACTATTCCGTTTGGGTATATAGGATTTTATGGTGACTTTTAAGCATATGGCAATGCTGTTAACAAGCTCTTTTTTTCAATGGAAGCCATAAAAATAGTCTGTTCCTCTTTCTCATACTTTTTCACAGTGTCGACTTAACTGAAATTAGCGACAAGTAAACGAGGGTTTAATAACATTGTGGTCTATGAGAGCTGGAAGGGTCTGAAGAAAAATGACGACTTAACTGGAGTGATGACTTAACGAGGTTTTACTGTATATGCTGAAAAGTTTAGTGTGTGTAAATGCGTGGCTTTAACATATTTATGACCTTATGTATGCTTCATGTTTGAAAAGTGCTACCATCTGTCTTCCATGAACAATTGATAGTGTGACAGAGAGATGCCTGAATTAGTGCTTATGCAGTACATTAAAACCCTCTTAACGGACACCACTTTTTACAATCAAATAATTATTTCCCCCTTGTATAATAAAAAAATTTTTTTTTTTGATTAACTCCTGATTAATGGTCATCCCTCTTTTATGGAAGAATTTAACGGGACAAATCCCACCGGCATTGACAAGAGAGATTTTACTGTATTGTGTTGAAAAGGTCTGTCTGCTCTCTTTGAAGAGAACCACACAAGATGTCTACTACTACTTAACTGTACATGCATCTCATACACATTTCTTGGCGGAATTTCAAACAAATCGGTACGTGCCAGAATGTGTGTTCTGAGCGTATGTTGAAACACAAAACTATTGCACTCGTGGTTTAATCTTATGTTTTCCCAAGTTAGATTGTGGGCGGATGGAAATAAAGAATAACATAACACAAAATTTTCTATTTGAACATTTTTATTATATAGTTAATTTAAATTACATCAATAATTTAAATTTTCTTTCTAACACAGTGTGGTAATGTTAAAGTTTAGCTTTAATAAAATATCACAAGTTTATCACAGTTATTAAATTGGACTGATCTCACCCAATTAACACCAATCCCACTAGAACATTTCAGGAAGAAGTTTGTTTCCACACTGGAACCACCTTCCCCTGGCACCACAACTATGTCTAATGGCTAGAAGACCTTGCTGATCCCCATCACATTTCCCCAGACACCACGGGAGGAACAAAAGGAAAGAGGCCCTCGTTAAATCAATTCAGAAATTAGTTCCGGAAACCAGTGGACAGAAGACCATTAGAAATTGTGATTATTGGCACGAGCAAGTCACGATCACTGTGGAGACGACAGAGTCATTATTAGAGAGAAAATTATATCCATTTGATCATCACAGCAAGAGTGGCGAGGCAACCATCTAGGAACGATTTACCATATTCTATCAATTTCAATGTCCAAAGGATCAAGAAGTGATAAAAATCATTTCTCTTTGATCGTAACTGGAATAGAGCACAAGAGGGAGTGGAGAAGTAGTAGTGAATGTTCACAGCACATAACTGGTATTTAAAGGGAAATTCCTGGTCATACGTGAGACCATAGGTATCAATCAACTTCAAGATCCAGAGATCATCCCCATTTACATGTATAAATGTAAAATGTAATATTGAAAGATCGTGGTAATCAGAATCGGGCAACATGATCAGTCTTGATTGCTGGCGCAGGATCATACCAACCTACCCAGGAGAGCATACCAAAGGTAAGTATACATTTTTACAGAAAAATGACTGGATTGAGACTAGAATAGGACTTCTCCGGCGGGGGTCTATATCTATATGTTACAATGTGTGGCCCTAACATATCCCACCGTGCCTGCAAAAGAGGAGTTTTACTGTACTTGAAAGTTTGTCTTCCTTTCCCATGAAATTTCAGTCGCCTACTAGTTTAAAATCCCCTGCTCCGGTGAGATGTAGAACATTGACAGAAGCTGAGATCATACTGTGTGAAATGGTGAAGTAGACGAAAAATACCAACATTGGAGGACCTGGCACACCCTGTCAGAAATAGTTTGAGAGTGAAAAAGGTTGAGATTTAACAGTTTGCAGGTTCATTAGATGCATTACTTTCTTAAATTGGATAATTTCTTTCAACCTCTTTCAAATTTTTCCCATCTTAGAGAGATATTGAAGTGTTCCCGAAGTATGGGTGTATCCATAAATTTATTAATTTATGTGAAAATAACAAACAACAATATTTCATATATACAATAAGGAATTTGGAATGAAAATTGTGATCATAACATCGTCCATAGTTAATCAGTCCATAATTGTACCATTGTCTTTTTGTGTAGATAATCACACAATAATCTTGTCTTGTATATGATAGAATCTGGAATTGAATTTATCCAATCTATTTAGAATATACCAATCTCATTGATTTTCAGTATAAGCAATCATGGCAGAATGAGATGTAAATTGTCATCTATATGGTTGGCGCCTCTATTTCATTCACAGCTGCTAGTAGTGGGTGAAACAGCTTGCGCTTGTCTTCTTAGGCACAAATTATATTTTTACTATGTGTCAGTGAAACAGCCAATGCTTGTCTTCTCGGCAGTAAATTATACCTTTTAATAGGTATTCGTATTACCCGTCTTGTTGGCTGATAAGATGGGTCCTCTGAGCTTGAATGGTGACCTCTTGTTTCTACAGCTCACCATATTATTGTGGAGTAGAGGTAAGTTATAGTCCAGGAATATTGAACCAACTTCTGCAAATGTTGAAAGTTCAGAAGGCTGTTTAGAATTCTTATTTCCCAAGCCAACATTCTGGCAGTTGGCCAAAGTGGAAGTCTTTCACCTGGGGGCACGTGGTGATGTAATGCCACAGAAAATCATTCGAACCATAGATGCATACACCGCTATTAGAGCATTTAAGATGCAGAAGATGCACAAACAGTTAACTTCAAAGGAAGCAGAGAAAACCAAAAAAATATAAAGCATATTTCAAGAAGTCACAAATCAGGATGACTGGACAGATTTTTCCAGAGGTTGAAAGAAATTATCTGATTTAGGAAAGTAATGCATCTAATGAACCTGCAAACTGCTAAATCTCTGAGCCTTTTCTCTCTCGAATTATTTCTGACTAGATTCAATAAAAGCAAGTTTCATTGCATATTGTCTCCCCCTTATGCCGGAAGCATGAATGTGCAAATTTCCAAAACATGGGAAAGGCTATTTGAACGTTTACTCTACCCATGTAACTGTATGAGTGTCATTTCTCTAAAATGCTTTGTAACATGCATTTCAATGGAGGTTAAACATTCACATTTCAGACAAAACTTAGAAAGCAAAATGAGTGATCTAACCAGCTGATAAACCCAAAAAGTGAAAATTTGCACATTCATGCTTCTGGAATAAGGGGGGATGTTCTTTGTTTCAAAAGAAAAAAAAAGTTTTTTACTTGTAATTTTTTTTCCCCCCAGGTTAAAATGAAATCTATGTTTGCCATTGGCTTCGCCTTTACAGCACTGCTTAGTATGTTCAATTCAATGTGAGTTCAGTTTCTGTATTTCTGAGTATTTTAAAAATAAGATTGCTGCCATTTTAATGCTTTAATTTTGCATCAAATATTTTTGTACTGGGGAATTAATACACATTCCATTTCTCGTGAAGTAATTTCCTGGTACAATGACTTTACTTTCCCTGCCTGATGGTCCATCACTCTGATCTGTTGCCATTTAACTGCCACATTTTTTCACACCTGAATATGGGAGCTATGTCAGATTTGTGTTGGTGAAACTCAAGTGTGTTTGTGTGTGTTCCCAGCATTCAGTGTCTAGGGCTGCAACTAGATACTTTCTCAAATGGGGCAAGCACACATTTTGGCACCCAGTGTAATATAGAAGCAGTTATAAAGAGTGAATTTGGCTCCCCCTCTAGTCCAGAACCCGGGGGGAACCCACGTGAACCAAATTTTTATATGCGTTCTTTTCCAAAATTTCGGATACTTGACACGCTATATCGTGCCAATGAGCACCCTGAGAAATTGTTTTCAGGTCACTGGAGACAATGCAGTATCAATAAGACCATCAAACTAAATTCCCAAGTGAGATATTTCATTGGCAATTTATTTTGATTCTGTTATTAGTGTCTGCAATCAGACTGCTGTAACCATCTGTGTTAGCAAGGACATGGAAAATTTGCTGTTCTCTCAGGATCATCCTAGAACATTTGCAACAAATCGGTAATAATAGACAAGCACATTCTTTCATATACAGACGTGCCAACTTTTGGGATCTAGAAATTTTGGAGATTGTCCCAATAGGGAGTGATTCCCCCAAACCCATAGACCCGATCAAAAAAATATGAATTATTTTTTAAAAAATCAGTTAAGAAAAGTACCAACTCTCCTCCCCTTCCCCAAGCAGCTTCTGCATTTCTCCTGGGCAGAATATAATTCAATGTCTAGTCTTTCCATGCAGAATACTGTACGTAAAACATAAGTGTTTCCTTTTGTGGATGCTATCAGTGATCTGTAATCTTGGGTATACGAACAGTTACATCTTTGCCAGTTACTTGAATGAAATCACCAAGACTTTTTAATGGCTGCTTGATCGAAATGACCACGACTGCCCTCTATGGGTGTGCTCCCCAATGGCGACAGTAGTCATTGATGTCACATCGTGAAAGCTCACGAAAAATCAAATTTTTGCCAAAATCCAGAGAAATTTTTAAAAATCTGAAGAGCGAGAGGAAGGGTGAAAAATCTGGAACTAGGGGATGGGGCGATTGCCCCGGGCTTCAGTTTTAGGTGGGAGCAAAGAAATAAGGACCATAACCCCCCTCCTCAAATTTCTGTCACCCGCAGTTCACTTGCCTGAGTCGGCATGTTCCGTGGCTCTCTCCTGAATAGTATAACAAAGAACCTCTTCAAAGATTGAACAGACACACATCAAAATCAACAGCTTGCTGTGACACCTCTAGGAGATGCAACTTACACTTTGAGAACCACTACCCTATCCGATTCTACTTGGACAGATTGGGAACAATTACAGCTATCTTTGATGTTTTTTAATAATTTATCACAGGTGGTACTGCAAAACGAAAAACTTGAGGTAACATAAAATGTAACTCAAACAGTGTTAAACTCAACATGTTTATGACAATTTAAACTACCACATTTCTCGAAACGAACACCCTTCCATCTGTTCATATGTAGCTCTAGCTAAAAAAGTCACTCGTATTGGAATGTGATAGTTTTATGCAATGCATATTGTCATAAACATTGATTGATTACTGTTTGTATTGTAATTTATGTGTTATGTTTGATTTTTATTTTTCAGCACCACCTATAAGTGAAACTTGAAGGCTTTTTTTTTAAATTTTTTGAAAGAAAAAAAACTATGCCATGAAAAGTATTTTAGTGTAAACTTCACCGTTTTATGTAAATTGGTTGATTTGTCATTAATTTTTTAAACATGTTTATTTTTTTAACTGTGTCCAAAACTTCTCATTAACCCTGTATTTTACATGAGTATAACTGTATTCAGTTTACGCTTGGTATAAATTTGCTTATTATCCTTCAGATTTGATGGCAAAGTTGTTGCAAAGTTACCGTTCATCCCTATATCATGGATACAAGGCTTATCTCACAGGAATCTTGCTGGAGACGACTATAGTGATTGTTCATTCATCTTTTTGTATATTCTCTGTACGATGTCCATCAGACAAGTAAGTAGGATTTGATGATAGCGTTAAGATGTAAGTTTCCGCGGGATGAAAAGTCTAAATCTCTTTTGTGTGTGAATGAGTAGCATCACTCAATTTTCATTAGTTTTATTTTCCCTAAAGTTATAACTTTATTATGAAACTTGCATACACAGGATTTGTGAATATTCTCAAAACTTATAGATTCTTGTATGTTCTAAGTTCAGACTGCCATGAAGCTGGGCTGGAAGAGATCTCAGCAACTTGATTAGCCAGGTGGCAGAGTTCTGGCGTTCTTTCATTCTTGTATGTTCTAAGTAGCTTCCTGTATGGTACTTACAAGAATCCATTACTTTATACAAGAATCCATAGGTTTCAAGATTCAGATGTGAAGATGACTTTCAACGGCAGTTATTTCCAATTTTAAAATGTATGTTTTATAATTGCAGAACATTCAAAAGATCCTCGGATTTGCTCCATCAAGAACTGCCAACAAACAGAGTGGAAATATGTTCTCGCCTTCACCACAGACGTTAAAATAGCCTATCATAATTTAGAAAAATAAATACCTGTAAAGTGCAAAAATAATAAATTTCACAACGAAAAATATTTGTTTTTAACCTGGTCAATCTTAAAATCAAATCTAATCCATTCAATCAGTACAGAGTGATCCAGAACTCAAGGGGATAAACTGTAAGGAGTGATAGAACACATCTAAAAAAACAATTTTCGTCATACAATACGTTGTTGCAACCACATGGTGCTGTCATTGAATACATAAAGCGTTGGTTTTGACACTTTTTGTCATTTTTGACAGGATGTCTGTTTTCATGAACCAGGAAAAGACAGGCTTGCATTTTTTACATGGTGCTGTGGACAGGAACGTGCTCTGGAAGCTCAAGAACTGCACCAGGTGTTTTTTCCGACAAAATGCATGTCAGATCTAAAAATATTTGAATGATTGCACCAGAGTCTGTGTGGAACAGGCCTTTCTCTCCTTGTCAGCGGCATGTAGGGCTTGCCATGATTTTGAGGATAATGGTATAATCCCCTCAAAGTTCTTTCCGTCTGCCATGTTTCTTGTTGTGAACATTCCCAGTGCAGTCTTCAAGCATCTACTCTGCAGCACCATACATGAAATGCAGACTGCCTACAACAAGAAAAAACCCAGCATGGTGGCTACATAAAATATTTACAGTGGAACCTCGCTACAACGATATAATGATAAATCCCTCTACAACAATATTTTTTTCTAATCTTGTTTGAAATTGCGTATAGTCTAATGCAGACCTGCCAACTCTCCAGATTTTTAATCCTTCCTCCTGCTCTCCGGATTTTTTGCAGAAAATTAGATTTTACGGGAGCTTTCACGTAGTTGTGACGTCAATGACTGCCGTCATCATTAGGGAAAACACAGATAGAGGACAGCCGTGATCATTCCCGTCGAGCAGCCGTAAAAAAAAGTCTTGGTGACCGCACTTAATCAACTGGCAAAGACACGACTTCATTTAAGTAGCATTTATCGGCAATTATTTATCAGGGGGAAGCCCTTGGTTGTCAAAATTCCTGTATAATCGTTATTGTATTCCATTAACAGCTGTACGGTAAACATGAGTTTTTTCATCAGCAGCTTTGTATTTTAAAGTTTTTTAAATTGTTTCCTCCCATTAAATATGTCTTCAGAAAGAAAATATAGAACTTTAAGCTATATAAAGCTTTTAAGAGTTCGCATACCCAAGATTATCAATCACTGATAGCATCCACGAAAGGAAACTTATGCTTTATGAACAGTATATCCAGATGTGATTTCTCTATTCTGCATGGAAAGACTGACATGGAATTATATTCTGCTCAGGGGCAATGCAGAACCTGCCTTGGGGGGGGGGGGGGGCACAATGGGACTTTGTTTTAATTGATTAAAAAAAAAATGTTGAAACAATTTTTTTGTGAATTTTTTTTTTTGATCGAGTCTATGAGTGCCGGCCTATGTTTTTTAGATCACCATTGAAGTTTTGGCCTCCAATTTCACTTTTTTTTTGTGTAGGGATTTTATTCCCAAGGGTTTAACCTCCATGTGTGTAAAAGTTCACATTTGACCTCAATTTTTGAGTAGGGATTTTATTCCCGTGGGGGGGGGTGTCCTGGATTCCAAAAGTTGGCACGGCTGCTAATGTTAAACTCCTCTCGATACAATGATATCCTTTACTACGGTAAATCTCTCTATAATGCTATTTTTATGAAACTTTTGAAACCATTATAAAAAAATAAATTTTTTTTATATTTTGTTAAAACCCGTTTTGAATTTAATTTTAACTTTTTCACTTGTTTTTGTTTTTCTGAAGGCATCTAATAACTTTATTTTTCACTAAAGGGTTACTGAAAGCTAAAGAAAGTGATCGTTATTGCTACTTTTCATATAAGACAGAAAAGTGAAATGCTGTAAACTTTTTTACAGGAACAATGCATCTAAGTGAATTTTATTAATAAACTAATCAATTGAAAATTTTTGCAGTGAATAAATGTGTAAAAGTGCATTTTCTGGAGGTATTAACAATGCAGATGTAGAAAAGATGACAATAGCATAAACTTGAACACAACTAATGATAATGCTGCCTCTATTACAGCTGCCATGCACGGATTATGAAACGATAATCTGTGTATAATGTTTTTTTTTCATCCTGCAGAATATTGTTATATCAAAGTTTCACTGTACTTCAAAAAATGAGGCATATCTTTATAAATTAAAACCATTCATCCTCTTGGAGACCACAAAAATAAGAAGTAAATACCAAGTTTGTAAAAAAATGACAGATCGATGGAATTGAAAAAAAAAAAATTCAGCAGCAATTTATAAAGTCCTGTCTCTTGAGGCAGTTGCAAAGCATACAGAATGAGAATTGAGAATGAAAATGAGAGTAGAGATTTTTTTATAAATAGAAATAAAATCATAAGATTTCATTCTCCCTTTACCATCCATCAAGTGAAATAATAATAATAAAAAAAACTGGTTATCTAAAATGACACCAACAGAAATGATTTAAAAAAAAAGCACCAAATTAAAGGGGAAAAATTATGAGCTCAGACGTGCCAACTTTTGGAATCCAGAAATCTGGAGATTCTCCCAAAGGGGGGGGGGGGGAATGGGGTACCCCCACCTGGCACTCATAGACTCGATCAAAAAAAAAAAATCTTTTTAATCAATTAAGAAAAAGTTCCGTTCCATTCCTCTCCGACTCCCACCCCCAAGGGCAGGTTCTGCATTGCCTCCGAGCAGAATATAATTCCATGTCAGTCTTTCCATGCAGAATAGAGAGAAATCGCATGTACATGTACTGTTCATAAAACATTAGTGTTTCCTTTCCTGGATGCTATCAGTGATTGATAATCTTGGGTATATGAACTCTTAAAAGCTTTATATTTAGATTTATATAGCTTAAAGTTCTATATTTTCTTTCTGAAGACATATTTAATCAGAGGAAGCAATTTAAAATCTTCAAAATACAAAGCTGCTGACAAGAAAACTTGTGTTTACCGCACAACTGTTAGTGGAATACAATAATGATTATACAGGAATTTCGGCAACCAAGGTCATGCCCCTAATAGATGATTGCCGATAAACACTACGTAAACAAAGTCACGCCTTTGCCAGTTGCTTAAATGCGGTCACCAAGACTTTTTTACCGCTGCTCGATGGAAATGACCACGGCTGTCCTCTATGGGTGTTTTCCCTAATGACGACGGCAGTCATTGACGTCACGACTACGTGAAAGCTCCCATAAAATCTAATTTTCTGCCAAAATCCGGAGAAATTTTAACAAATTCGGAGAGCGGGAGGAAGGATGAAAAATCCGGTGTCTCCCGCCTAAATCCGGAGAGTAGGCAGGTCAGTGAGCTAAAACAGGCCAAAACCACCAGTAACTGGCCAGCGATGATAAAAATGGGGCATCATATGAACAATTGGCGATTTTTGCCCAACAATAGATAAAATTACCTGCCTTTACTGCACTCAAAAATTACAGCAACAAAGTACACTATCTACAAATAAGTATTTGGACACCTATGCAAATGACGATATCTGCGGTCCTGAGATACGTCACGCCCTCCACCCGTATACATCGTGTAGGAAACAACATCGGCATTAGCCGCATGCAAGATGCCACGCAGTTCGGAGCTCTCTGATTTCGAGAAAGGTGCAATTATTGGGTATCACAAAAATAACCGATCCTTAAGGGACATATCTAGCGAGCTGAAGTACCCAAAATTGACAGTGGCCTATGTGATTAAGAAGTGGAAGGTGAGCTGTGATTGTCAGAATTTGCCCCGAGTCGGTAGACCAACGAAACTGGGAGATAGAGACAGACGGGTGCTGTCTAGAGAAATTCGGAAGAACCGCACCCAAACGATGGCCCTCATCCGCGAGGAGTGTAACAGGCATCCGGGAGTATTGTTTCAATGAATACCATCCGTAAGGAAGCACATCTGATTGGTTTTCATGGTCGTGCTGCTGCCCATAAGCCTTTGATCACAAAGTCCAACCGCGTTGCTCGGTTAATGTGGTGCAAAGCACATCGAAATTGGACCGTAGATCAGTGGAAACGGGTTCTTTGGAGCGACGAATCAAGGTTCACCCTCTACCGTTTGGATGACAGGGTCTGGGTCTGGTGTCTGCCTGGAGAACATCTCCTGCCAGAATGCATTGTGCCAACAGTCAAGTTCGGTGGATGTGGAATTATGGTCTGGGGGTTTTCTCCTGGTATGGACTGGGACCCTTGGTCCCCATTCATGGTAAGCTCAACGGCGATGCCTACTGCACTATTTTGGATGACAATGTGCTTCCTACGTTGTGGCAGTTTTACGGGGTGGACCCCTGTTACTTCCAGGACGACAATGCCAGCTGTGATACTGCGAGGTTAACCAAGGCTTGGTATGGTGCCAATGGGGTTCATTGAATGGACTGGCCTGCCCAGACCTGAACCCTATCGAGAACCTCTGGGACGAGTTGGATCGCCGAATTAAGGGGTGCCCTACCCGTCCAAAATCGGTGAAGGAACTGACATGTCTTCTCCAAGCCGAGTGGAAGAAAATACCACTAGCTGTCACACAAGGACTTGTGGAAAGTATGCCCCGGAGGGTTCACGCTGTAATTGCCTCTCGTGGAGGCTCTACCAACTATTGATTTTGAATAAAGTTCGTTTTTCTTTTCTATCACAGGTGTCCAAATACTTATTGGTAGATAGTGTATCACCATTAGGCTAAAAAACAGGTCACAGTCATCCTGCCATAGCAAGAGTCAAAATTATTGTTGGCTTTTGGGTGAATTTGATCTTTTTCTTTGCCAAAATAAAATATTATGTCTTGACATGGTGCAGTGTTATGATGTCACGGGGTAAACTGTTTCCCAAAAGTCGGGATATTTTAAAATTATGGTGAAATAAGAATTTTTTGCTCTACTGTTTCAGTAAACTAAACAAAACTCCATCTAGTTGTGGAGTTTGTGGTCCAGATATATAAGATAGCTAACACTGACCGACCACCAACTGGTGTACTTAATATTATGTACACAATAATTGTATTTTCCTTCATATAATCTGTTGATGCAAACTTCACTACTTTGAGAAAAGTCCCAACCCCACATCAAAAATTTCAATTAGCAATAGTGAAATTCTAGCGAATAGAAAAGGGTCATTCATTAGGTTTTTGTAAGAAAAATGTTGATTTTTCTACTTGAATTTTTTATGTGCCATCTATAACCAAATAGCCAAGCTATATACAGATACATAGCATGCAGCTGTATATAATCAGCATAAAGAAATTCAAATGATTTTTCAAGCATGTAAATCACAGAAAATTCACAGGAAAATACAGTACCATGGAGTGTTGGTGGATGCAAATCATATGAAAATCATTGAATTTACATTAAACGTATCTTCAAAATGTTATGGTATGGATACAAAATCATTGAAAGATTGTTGCTCCATACTCTAAGGATGGGATTAATCGTGCATCAGAAACATGCAATGGAAAGTCAACCAATACTATGAAATTTCCTCATCCTAAAACTTGAGGCAAGACTGTGAATGCCACCTGGGTCTAACACGAGGATTTCAACAGACATTACCAAATTCTCCGGTTTTACACTTCGATAATTATCAAATTATAATTTGACCTAGCCATTCCTTTTTGCAAATGTGATGTCTTTAAGCTTCTTCTAACATATTACATTAATACAGAGGTTCCTAACTTTTTCTGTACCCCAGACAGGGTTGTTTGGTTTAAACCACGTTTGATTTTAACCAAGTGTTTTTTTTTTTCCAAAAAATCAAAAGTGGCCTAAATATAATTTTTTCCTTGAAAAATAACGCTTTGGTTCATTTATTAGCTAAAATTTTTCATTCTCACCTTATTTTATATTTTTGGGGTACACTCTGCTAGTATATCTTTAAATGGTATAAGATAATATAAGTGGTTTTTTTCAAGTCTCATAAAAGTGACCTGAATATATATATATAATTTTTTTTTTTCATATAAAGTATCTTAGTTGAAGTTAATATACAGAAGCCATTTTTCATTCCACCTTTTCTAACTTTTGGCTACATTCTGATGCTCTATCTTTAATAAATCCATGAATAAGGACTGCATTACACATCTAAATGAAGTGATGTAATACCTCACGGGTTTTCCCCCTTCAAAAGAAGCAGCAACAGTAGTGACACCATCCTGCTAGGGGCAGGTGGTCTTATAATACAACAAAGACACCAACTGTCCCTAAAGAACAAAAGACTAGTGTACTAGTAGTTACATTATCTCACAGACATTTTCTTTCCCATAAGAAGTAGCACATCTCATACTGTGTGTACATCACCCAGTCTTAATATTCAATAGTTTTTTTTTATACTTTCACCCATTAAGCCTAGTCAATCAGGGTTCTACTGTGTAGTAGTCACAGATTTATGAAAAATAATCAGCTATATACAGGGTGATTATGATTAAAGTTTTGGTTCCAAAGCTGTACAATAAGAGCTACTGATCAGAATGACTTGAAAATTAGCATGGATACTCCTGAAGCCATGGATCTTCAGCAAAAGAAAAATGTGCAGGTAGATGATGCTGTACTTGGCTAGCAGTAGGCCTATAACCTATGTTGTGCAACCACATCACTTCGGCATTTCAACAGCATCAGTGTGTGGATAGCACAACTTTTATCAAGATGCACATTGCAATACCAGCAAAGCAGCTGCTGAAGAACCATTTTGACAATAATAGGATGACAACACCTGGCCAGCTGCTAGTTCGCCTGACCTTAACCCTTGCAACTTATGGCTGTGGAGAGGTACTTCAAAATGTTCTGAACAGTGGTTGGATTGCAAACTTTGGTGAATTGAAAGCACATTCACATCATTACCGTGACATAGCCCGATCTGTAGTTGAACAAGTATTTTTGTACTTTCATCTCATAGTCGGAACACAGTGGACAACATATTTAACATTTCTTAAGTAAGTTGTAGTTATTTGTTCAATTACTTCATTTTTGTGATGTTTCCCATAATTATGAAATTGTGCAATGCTAATTCAGTTATCATTTTGCCACGTGTTGGATGAGTACAGTGTCATTTATGTTACATTTCTAAATATTTTTTTCCCCTTTGCCATACAAAATTCCATTGCTTCAGGAATATTCATGTAAATTTTCAAATCATTCCGATTCTTTTTTTTCAAGTGTTTTGAAATCAGAACTTTAATTATAATCACCCTGTACATCGTAAATCATTGCTAATGTGTTATTTATGCTTCATTAAATACATGATATTCACCTAATTTTTATCACAGTTTGTGCAAAATAGCTTCCTTATTAATCGTATTGAAAGTGACTGGAGGAAAACATCTTTATTGTTACGAAAAATATCGGTAGCGTAATTTGTTGACAACCCCTCAAGTTAACAAAGCCACGAGGAAAAGAAGAAAGGGAGATCATTCTATTGGTCTAGAATGATCTGCTAAGTTTCTTCAGCTAGGACTGAAGCGCTGCTTGTTGGGAACTAGAATTTTATAATCAGAATCATCTTGAACTTTTTTTCCCTGGAATATTTTTTTTCTCGAACGTTCGATGGGTCTATAAAAGTGATGTCACCACAAGAGAAAAAAAAAATAGAGTAGTTGTTGTTGCTTTATCCTCAATGCGAGATTCTTATTTGTGAACAATTGCAAACAACTTTTCTGTAAATAAATTTGCGACGTCCTGAAAATTGCCATCCTCTGATCATTTCAAGGATTTGAGAGACATTATCCGGAACAATTTGGTGTCAGGAGTGGGGTAATTCAAGGACTTTTGAATGGTGAAAACGAGAGGAACGAGATGCGAGAACAGCTGAACTAACTATGTCTTTGATGGGACAGATGAAATTGGGAATTGTGGAAGAGATGAACAAATCTACGGCCGCCGTAAATTACAGGATAGAGGCCATGAGCGCAGCTATCAACACGTCCATTGCTGCTGTCACCGCCTCTGTCCCTAAAATCAGAGATGTTGCCGCCATGAATAAGATTGAGTCGACAAGCTCAGATGTCAATGCAACAATATCCGGAATGAAAGAAATTGCCACATGGATTCCAGGAGTGAAGGAAGAAATTGCTACATCGGAAGGCCACCTGCGGGGCACATGCCCAGTCGTGGCTGCCAGTAAGGGAAATACACCATGCTTAGTGTATCACGTTTCAAAGCTGCATCATGCAGACTATGGACTCTACGTGAGAGGCGAAATTGATGGACTACCATGTAGAATGATAATTGACACCGGAGCCAACGTGAGCGTCGTCAGGACAGACTTGGCTCAAAAATTCCAGCAACAACTTCTCTACGTACCACTATCATTGACGCTGTAGGCAATTGTAAGTCTCAGTGAAGTTCGCCACAGTCGCCTACAGACACATCGTCTTCGTAGCCGTCATAAAAGACCTGTGTATCATCATACTGGACTTCCTGAGGAAACATGGATTTTCCTTAGACATGACCAGAGATGCCATCGACACACTATAACACGTCAAATACCCGGAATTTCGGAAAAGGACACATAAAAATTTAAACATTTTGTTCACATATCCTCCAGGACGTGTTCATTCCTAGCTCTAGGAAGAAGAGAAAAGTAGAGGGAAAACCTCCCACTTTTTTCTCATGTATCATGATAGTGCAACCTTGAAAAAGTGGTTTTACTACTTTATACACTGTACTGTATTGATATACACGTGGGTTGTTGAAGAATAAGATGAAGGATATCTAGTTGCTTCTCTGAATGAGGGGCTGTGTAATTGTCAAATTTTGGAGTTTTTATTCCCCTGCTGATTTTTTCCCTTCTGGTTACATACCGAAAATTACGGTATTTTCACTGCTATCTGCCAGCATTCAAAGACAGCATCTATACAGCACAAATTCATTGTTTCTACAATATTGCAACTTTTCCGAGATCTGTAAAAACTCGACCTTGAATATCTGTAGTTTTGTTATTTAGCTGCTACGTGGTGGTCACCGTTTCGCATCGCAAAAATCATGGGTATGTAAGCAGAATCGCTTTTGGAGGGGCAGAAGGATCTAATTCTTCACAGAAAGTTTGCGTCACTAACACTCGAAAACAATTTTAAATTAATAGATAGTATAGAAGAAATTATTTTATTCCAGTATTTTAATTCCCTACAAAAATATTTTTGATCTGTGTGTGGGGGGGGGGGGTCTTCCTTATAACCGCCCATATTTTGTTTTTGGTGAAAATCGAGGTTTGGAGCCCGCGATTGCCCAATGGCAATCAGCTAAAAACTGTATACAGGGCTCCCACTCAAAAAATGAGAAAAAGTAGGAAAATGCAGGACTAAAAAGTAGGATGGGGGAGGGTAGCCCCCTTAGACAACATAATCATAGCGTAATAGAAAAAAAATCCAAAAAAAAATTCAAATTTTGAACTTTTTTTTTTCATAGCACTATTTCAGTTTCCTATAAGATTGACTCAAGCCAAAGCAAAATGATAAATGACTTGGTTACAAACCAATTTTTGGCCAAAACAGTGTACTAGCAACCACAGATAATTCTTTGCTGTCTCTCCTCATATATATTACATTCTTTTTTTGGAGTCTTCTAAAATGCAGAGCTTGTCAACTCTCTTTGACAATGCATAGTAAACTTTGAAGGCATACATTTTTTTAAGAATGACGCTCCTTCGAGACCACTTTCAAAAGCACAGTGCAAAATGTGTAGATTACAAGATCCGATGTAAATAAGGCAAGATGAACCAGATAGTTTTACTGCATTGTTCATCATTTTTTAAATTTTACTGTTTTGTTCACATTTTACTGTTCAATGCCAGTGTAATCACTTTTGACAAATGAAGCACTTCTATTTCTAGCTCTTTGCTGAGCACATTGCAAATATTGTTTATGCCTCTTCATGCCTTAAAAATACAGAAGACAACTGAATGCTATTGGGTAGCAGCAGAATCACCAAACCTAGAATAGGCCTACGTATCCAACTGCTTTGAAATGCAAACTGTTGTTTCACCTATTTGCACCGTAATTTTGAATGATGAATGTTAGTTACTGTCCAAGACCATGAACTAATAAATACAAAATTATTTTTCCATACAGACAGAAGTTTTTCATGACTAACCTGCCTGTTGAACCTTCAAACTAAGCAAATGAAAAATTAATCAACCAAATAGTCCACATACAGCCTCCCCCCCCCCCAAAATAACCTTAAAAATGATACAATTTCTGCTTTGGCAAAATCATTAATTGCATTCTCTAACATTTGTAATATTTGACAATATATCAATGATGTTCTGCTCAATTAAAATCAATTACACAAATTTTGTCAATAGGATTTGGTAAAAAAGTAGGAAAAGTAGGACAAAAACTAGAAAGTAGGTCAAAAGTAGGACATTTTACCGAAAAGTAGGACGAGTGGGAGCCCTGTGTATATTTATTTTAGATGTGAAATTCCATACGTTAAATTCTCAGTGCTAATGAGCTGCTTTGCCTACTGGTAGGCAACGAAAGTAAATGAACCTTTGGATGGAACATGTTTTTAGGAATGAATTTACTTGATTCACAGATACCTTCTCTTACCCAGAACACGACTCACCGCTCAGTCTCAACGAAGAAATATAAGCAGGTGATCGAAGACCTGGGGCATGCTGGAAGAAAATTCATAGAGATACCAGTGAATTATAAGGGGGAGCATAATTTTTTTCAAGAGAGACCCAGGTAAATTAGAGTACAGCAGCATATGATGAGGGAAATCATCACCCTGCTTGAATGTGGTCGCGGCGAATTTCTCCGAGCAGAGAAATGATGTTCACTCCGGAAGCGGTAACAGATTCACCCTGTTAGCACGAAGATCCAGCCTCAGAAAGAAAAAGTGCACAGAAATGTTGACGCTCTGACAAGAGGACTGGATCCACAGAACCGTCGCCACTGCATCAATGCTGAAGAAAAGTACGGGCCAGTGAACCCTGTAGTGAGACCGAAAACATCCAAAGTCTGAAGTGACAACCCTTCGAGCTACAAGAACACCGGAAGGCCCAGCTAGAAGATCCTGACATATGACCAATAATAGACTTGAAGGAATTCACCAGCGTGGCAAGACGTTGCCTCTTCCAGTCCAATGACAAAAAAGGTACTGGGTGCTATGGGACTTCCTGTAGAGGAGAGATGGTGTGCTGTACTGCAAATGGGAGTCGGAGGATGGAAAGATGTTCCAGTGGCAACTCGTCCTGCCGAGGAGTCTTACCTCTTCCAGTCTGACGACCAAAAGGTACTACTCCACCAAACACTAACTCTGGCCATATCACTAAATTGCAATTTACTGCCATTAATGAGATGGGTTGGAAATGAAGGCGCTGTCTTTCGGTGGTCGCGTAGTTCGTTAGTGAAAATATCCTCCCTTGGGTTTGAACCAGGGGCCGTGACAGCAACCTTCGCGGTGGTAGACGAGCATCTTACCACCACTCCACTCGGGCCTAACCGAAAGGTACTATGTGCTATGGGACTTCCTGGAGATGAGAGATGGTGTGCTGTACTGCAAATGGGAGTCAGAGGATGGAAAGATGTTCCAGAGGCAACTCATCCTACCAAGAAGTCGTGCGAAAGAAGTGTTCAAAGAATTGCATGGAAGCCCGACAGGTGGAAATTTTGGCACAATTAAGACTCTCCAGAAGGTCTGAACAATTCTGTTGGGACAAATCCAGTGCCGATGTGGAAGAGTGGTGTCAGAATTGAGACACTTGTGCTGCTCGGAAAGATCCTCCGAAGTGCAACAGGCCAGTCTTCAACACCAAAACATTGGAATGCAGTTCGAGGGAATCGCCAAGGATATCTTGGGACCGTTACAAAGAACCACCCACGAGAGTGCTGAATTCTCGCCATCGCAGGTGCTTATGGGACGAGATCATTGACGCTAAAGGCTGGATCAACATCTGCTCTTAGATGGCCCTTGCACCGTAGCAGTTTTACATGTCTCAGGACTTTGAGGAAGACCACCTCGCCTAGCTCTGGAATCTGAAGCACTGGAAAGGACTCTGCCTAAAACTCCAGGCGTCTTGGGAAAAACCCTACAGAGTCGTGCAGAAATTGAACGATGTGGTTATTTGGATTTAAATGACTCCATATCGTCAAAATGTAAGGTGGCCCATCTCAACAGATTGGCTCTCTACCACAGTGAATGACTAAGTGTGACCCACCGACTTGAGGACTGAATTATCGGGACAAACAATTTTAAAGGAGGGGGCAGTGTTATGAAAAATATTGGTAGTGCAATTTGTTGACGACCCCTTAAGTTAACAAAGCCATGAGGAATCATTCGATTGGTTTAGAACAATCTGCAAGGTTTCTTCGGCCAGAACTGAAGCACCGCTTGTTGAGAACTGGAATTTTATAAATAGATTCATCTCGAACTCTCTTTTCCCTGAACGTTCGACGAGTCTATGAAAGTGATGCTGTCACAAGAGAAAAAAAAATGGAGTTGCTTTATCCTCATTGCAAGATTCTTATTTGTGAAAAATTGTAAATAGCTGTTTTCAAGGACATTATTATAGGGTTAAGAATTCTCAAACACAAAATATTTCCTTGAGTCAAGCTATAAAACAACTAAATTGCAATGTAAGAAATATTTTTAGATTATAAATATAATTAACACTATTCCCATATTAAACATTTTATTATAATTAGAAGTTTGAAAGATTTTTCAGAAATTTTATTTAGACCAAAACCATGGTTTTTTTACTGACCCTAGATTTTTGACAATAAACTGGAGGTCACTGGACCCCTTAAAAATTGGTATTTCAGCATGAAAAAATAAGTCGATTGGTATATCATCCAAGCTCAAGGGGAGCCCATATAGTTAAGAACCTCTAATGTAAACTGATTCATTGCACAAAGTTTGTAGATAATTGATCCATTGAAGAGTGATATCAGACATGAAATATGCACCATGCTACAACTTTGCTTTAATTAGGGGAGGGGGAAGTTTCCTCAAACATTTACATTTCTAACACCAAAATTGCTGTGATGCTGACAAAAAGCACCTGGAAATCGCAACTCTATTACTGATAAAATTTTACCCAGTTTCTAATCTTGACTCAGTAGCAATGTTCACTAATATGTATCTAGATCAATGATTCTCAACGTGGGCGATGGAATGTCCCAGGGGGGCGGTAGAAGCTATGGGTATACCATAGGATCCTATGGGTTAGATCGCGATGGGACAAAAAAGGTTGGGAAATTGATCTAGATGCATGGTTCATGCATCAAAATTCAATCTCTAAATTTCGCTGACGAGTGAAAATACTCTGCAGACTTTTAGGTTTTTTTTTTTTTTACAGAGTTATTTCTTTTTTTCATAAAAAAAAAAATGGTAGTTTTGAAAAAAGAATTGTGTTAAGTTTTGGAGCAGAGCGAAATTACTCTTAATCATTTTTTTTTTCATAACACTGCTCAGTAGATTCAAATTATGTCATTTCTTTTTCACACAAAATTATTGAAGTCATATTTAAAAAAATAATACTCGTAATGAAAATTACACAAAAATTTCAAAAAGACAAAATTTACTGAGTATGACATGACATATGAATAAAGAAAATTACAATGCAAGTGACATTGTAAAAAATACTTTCTACCCAATATTCAGAACACAATGAACAGTTTAATTCTGTGCTTCCATCATATCATCATTTGCACTCTCTTGGTCCATATCTTCAGAATTTTCGTCCTCCTTTGACTCTGGCGGCTTCTCATATGCTTTAGTCAGTGGCGAGACAACAACGCCATCCCAAACACTCATCTCTGATGCCAAATCTTGAGGGAATGACAAAATATTTCATACTCAATTTGCATAACATAATTTATGTAAGTCATTCACAAAAGTCCTATCAATTTTTTTTTCTTTCAGCTTCTATAGGCCAGAAATAGCTATATAAATTAGTTAAATTCAAAGAATTAGATCATGTCAGAATAGGTTATTTGTAACAATTGCTTGAATGTTCATAAAAGATTATGTGCATTCAATTTCAAACTGTGCCTTTTCTCTATTACAGTATTATTTTTGCCTATGTGATGCAAGTGAAAGTCAAACAATTTAATGTACTTTTTATATCGAGTAGAGACACAATTTTTTTAAAAATATCAGTTTTTTAAATTAATTGCTAAGAATGCATATTTTCATATCACCTAATTGCTCAAATTTGATTAAGCATTAACAAATAAACTACAAACGAACACCAAAAATCTATATGTCCAATGTTAAGGCCCAATTAACTTAATGGATTAACATTTTTCTTGCAGAAAGTGCTTCGATTCATGAAGACTCTCCTCCCAGTAAAGTGAATGCGTGGTCGTAACTCAGTATTACACATATGATGCAGATATCTCAATTCACTTGATGTGATCTCGATTCACTTGAACCAAACGGCCATTCAGCATTAACTAAATAAAACAAATTCTATATTGACAAGATTGTTTCTTGCACAATTGGTGGATGTGTTTCCGACTTGCATGTTACTGCTTAATAGTTTATACATTTTATTTGTAAGGGCCTTCAATGGCGAACAATATAGCATACATAAAATAAATATGTAAACAACTTTAAAATCACGAATTTTACCACACTATCAGCAACTTGCATACTATACCAGGTTACTTTTATTTCAATATCATTAAAGTTAAAGAGAAATTAAGATTTAAATTTTGTTTTAAATCAATAATTTAAAAAAAAATTAAGTGATGATTATTAAACTGATTTATATAAATCACCTATCTTAATTTTTTTTACTTTAAAGTAAAAATTCGCACTGGTTTACCCTTTAAACAAAGTGTTAATACAACATCAGCAAACACACAATGGAATTTAAAAATGTTCTGCGGCATTTTACATTGCGAATATAAAAGTAGAAGCATCCCTAATTACATAACAATGAAAGAAAATACGCAAGAAAATATAAAGATCACAAGTTAAAACAAACTAAAAGTAAATATGCTTACTTGGATGATTTTCTAATCCCAAAACTTGCTTGTACCCACCATGGGACAGGACCCGCAGCAAAGTCTGAGCAGTGAGGCAAACAATATCCTGTAAGATGTAACGGGACATAAGTAAATGGTATTACTAAACACACAATACTAAAATGCAGAATTTCAACCGAGTTAGACATACAGAAAGAACAGTTATAGATCCTGTGATTGCCCAAATATCATTTTGTAATGCACTAAAGTGAAGAATATTCCTTTATAGGTAACATACTGTCTAAAATGCACAAAGGTTTCTCTAAACCAAATCTTTCATGACAAAGAACAAAATCCTAGGTGAAAAAGCAGTATAAGCACCCTTCTTGGCATTGCTTTGGCGCCAAGCAGTGCTGAATCTGATGTAACCCCAAGAAAGGCAAATAAAGGTGTTTTTTTTCCCACTCACCTGTTTTTTTTTTTTTTTACATTCTCCACCGCAGAGCAATAATCCGTTAAAAATACAAATAATCCTTAGGGCACAAACATGTGAAATAATCCTAAACGCATGTAATATAAATAATCCAACCAAATTGCATGGGCAGTAAACTCATACTACCGAATTTAAAAAAGAATCATGACAATAAGAAATTAAAATCACTCAAAAAATAAATTCTGAAATTATTAGGCATCTGCCCAACAGAAGCTATTTAACACCGTCAAGAATTTAAAAAAATCGGTACTGAAATGCGACTGAGCATTTCCTGAACAACGTGCCAGAACATCCTGCAACAACGTGCGATGGAAGTGAAATGGCATGTAGTTCAACAATGCACTAGCACAGAAAACATTTCATCCAATCGCTAACATAGGTGCATGCAAATATGCAAATCAGTGGCTGCACCTGTAGGCCAAACTTCGTCCCGCAAACGGCTTTGCTCCTCCGGCCATTAAAGAGGGGGCCCCCCGGACTGAAATTGTCAACTCTGTTTTCACCACAACCGGAAACATGGCTATATTATTTCACTAAGCAGGATTAAAGTCCTAGCAGACCGAGAAGGCAGTATTATCCAGTTGAAGCAGAAGGTAAACATTTCCGAGGTGCCAAAGTTGGCGACTTTCTGAAGGGGTCTAAACTGCATCCCACCCATATATATAAAGAAAATACTCATTGTATTTAAATACATTGCAAGATCAAAAAACTTCTTACCTGTTGCTCAAGTGTTAGTGATGTGTGTACTCGAACAGTACCTGGTTCACAGGGGTCCTGTATACCAGCAGAGCCAGGAAGGAAGAGGCCTCCCGCTAACAACTGAAGGCAACGTCTGATAATAAGTGAGAAAAAAAAAATCAAATTTAATCGGACAAAATCATTGTTTCCGTATAAGTGTAAACTAGAAACTGGGGATGACAGAAATTTTTTAAACATTTTATTCAGTACCCCAATACAGTTTTACATTGAGTTAGGACATTTATATGCTACTGGTACAGTTGATGATTGTTTTTATTGACCCATATGGACATAAAAAACTAGTTTTAAAATTGAAAGTTTGTAAACAGAGAAGATGTTTAAAGGAATGTTACACTGTTTGGGACCAGAAGATTAGTTCGTAAATTTTGGAGGATCAGTAAAATCAAGCATTGACTGCATATAAAATACGAAGTTAAATCCTTGTATCTCCTAATTCAAGTGATCTCTAATTAATCAGCTTAAATTAAATGACTCCTTTTTACCCAAAATAAAACCAAGTTTTGTTTTCAATACACTCAATGGGCAGAATGTTAGAAACAGTACAAAAATTTATAGAATTTCTTCATCTTTTGTGTTCCTCGAACCCCATTAAATCAATAAGGTGAAGACCACCTAAATAAGCCCCCAATAAGTTGAAGGCTGCAGACCCTTTTACTGAATAATATTCAGCAAATAACAATTTTTAAAAATAAGGCACTTTTCTCATTCGAGCTACCAGATGCCATTAAAACCTCCCCAAGGAGTCTGTGGACCCCTGGTTAAGAACCCATCGTACTAATATAATATGGATCTGTTTTCAAGATTTGATTAAAGCTGATAACCTTCTAAGTATGAGCAAGGAAATGCGAGGCCCGATTCAAAATTAAGGGCGATCACGTAAAAAAACAAATGGCAATACCAATTGGTTCGTGTGTGCACAGCGGCATTATTTGGTTTGTTGGGAATGTAACCGCCATATTGCCGTCATTTGATCGTTGTCTGCCTTTGCAAGACAGTGTGTTAAAATGAGTGCGGCAATAACAAATCTGGCTAGTTATGAAAGTTGATCAGTGATTCGATTTCTAAACACAAGAGGACGCAATGCTGCTCAAACTCACCGTCAATTGTGTGAATTTGAGCAGCATTATATGTTCCCATATTGTCACTGGTGATGAAACGTGGATTTCATACGTCAATGCTGAGATGAAACGAAACAATCTATGTAGTGCCGTCATTCCGGTTTACTTAAACCAAAAAAATTCAAACAAATCTAGTCTCAAAGGAAAATCATGGCAACTGTATTCTGGGACCAAAAGGGTGTGCTTTTGATTGATTTTATGGAACCTGGAACAACCATTACATCATAAGTCTATTGTGAAACACTTTCTAAACTGCGCCATGCAATTCAAAACAGATGGCAGGGAATGCTAAGCTCAGGAATGGTTCTCCTTCACAATAATGCATGGCTGCACGTACTATGGAAACAATTCAAAAATTCAGATGGGAGATTTTTGATCATCCCCCCCCCCCCCCCAGTAACTACCATCTCTTCCGACATCTCAAAAACTGGCTTGCTACACGTTTTGAGAAAAGTGAGGAATAGAAAATTGCAGTGCAAAACTGGCTGAAATCCCAGGTGGAGGGAATTTTATGAAGGTGGTTTGAAGAAGCTTGTTTCACGACACGGTGATTATGTAGAAAAATAAAGTAATCATGTAAATTTTTGGAACCATTAATAAATCTGTCATTTTTTCAATTGTTTCATTACTGATTGCCCCTTAATTTTGAACCAGTCCTCGTAATTCTAAGCTGAAAAGATCTTTTGAATTTCTCCCACAAATGCTCAATGGGATTAGTTACCAGAAGAAAATAATAAAGACTCACAATTGTGTTCCTTAAAACCAGTTTAAAATCAATTGAACATGGGGACAAGGTGGATTGTCCTGTTTAAAAATCAAGCCAATTACTTTAATATATATGATATTATTGACTTTCAAGCTTACTTGTAAGCAATGTTCAATCCAAGTGGCTGACGACTAGGGTGATGGTTGATGGCATAATGTGCCTAGAATAAATATTGATATCAAAAATGATTATAACAGTAAAATTTAAAGTAGCCAGATTATAAATAAATAAAAAGGAAGCAATGAAATATAAACACCATGGGATTTAAAAGTTACTGCAGTTTATGGTCTATCCACCAGTGCTTGCATATTAAAAACCAAAAGACATAATTTTAGCAGGTTGGAGCACCCATGTTCATTTTTGTTTCACAAAAGCAGAAATATCCAAGAACTTCACTATGAACATTATTGTATCACATTCAAATACATACAGATATGCACACATTTGCTTGAAGTCTCTCAGTAGTGATGAACAACATAATCAGTTAAAAAAAAACAACTCACAAATTTCATTTAATTTTTGAATCTTAATTTCATTTGAATACACTGGAACCTAGGGGCTCAGGCTATATGAGCCTCCACGAGCAACTTTCAGAGAGGTCACAGAGTCTCAGTAATTTATGATTATTTAATGCAATCCCACCCTACATGCGCTCTTGTGGGTCATATATACAGATGCTTAATAACTCTAGACCTCACCCCTTTTTTCTTTGTATCAGAGCTCATTGTCATGCTCTAATGTCGGCCTTGATCGGTGAGATTGTCATTCCTTTCAATTCGGCCCAAATATTCCATCATAACTAGAGCCCGGAAGTTCAGGCAAAATTCCATAAATGACTATTTTCAACCTTTTTCTGTAAAAACGTCCTTTTCGATTTTTTCCTTCTCATAAATGCCTATTTTAACACTGTTTTAAGTTTATTCATGAATTTCAGAAGCCTTACTCTGCAAAACTTGGATATTTTGAGCATTGAGAACTTAAAAAATAGGAGTTTCTTTTCAAATCTCCAACCATTAGTGTGTGTTAAGTACTATAAGAAAAAGACGCCAACCTCCTTCCAGTCCCATTCAAAAGCTAATAGGTGTCTGAGAGATAGAAAACTTATTAATGCTGTTACCATGCATTAACTTTGCTTTGGCTGGATGGGATTAGACATGAATGTTTTTGTTGCAAATGAGTGCAGCCCTTGTATGAGATAGTATGAGAAAAATCTGAAGAGTTTGTTTCTCCCAGGCTTTGCATAACTCGTCTTGCTCAAGCATTGGACTGCATTGCGTGTATAACTTACCAATGACCGCCCAAGAGGTCATCAGTGTTGTCGTCAGGGTTTAAGCTACGTTTGCATTTTGCAAAAGAAAATCGTAGAATGCGAAAGAAGTAGTAGCCACTTTCGCAAAAATGCGTACAGGAGGCACGAAACGCGTAGAAATCCAACCATCAATCATTACATTAGCATTGTAACATTTTGCTAAAGCTTTTCCCCCTATTTTCGCTTTTTTGTGAAAGGAATTTTTTTATCCAGCTTAAACCCTGATTGTCCTACTCACACATTGAATATTGAAGGACCGGACACACCCCGCTTCCCATCTCAGAGAGATATCGAAGCCTTCCTGGGGGATGGGTGTATCCGGAAATTTATTAATTTATGTGAAAAAAACAAACAATGATATACATATATACAATAAAGAATCTGGAGTAAAAATTGTAATTATAGCATCATCCACAGATAATCAGTCTGTAATCGTAATAGTTCTTATGTAAATAATCAACGAATAATTTTTGTCTTGTATGTGATAGAATCTGGAATTGAGTTTATCCAATCTAGAATATACCAATCTCATCAATAAAGCTGTAATAAGATATAAATTGACGTCTATATGGCCGGCATCTCCATTTCATTCACACCCGCCGGAAAAGGATGAAACAGTTGACACTTGTCGTACTCACACAGGAAAACTGGTCCCCTGAAGCCCATGTTCTGATTTCATTTTTTAACACTATAAATGTACTGGAAACACCATGACTATTTATTTTAGATTCATATTCAGTGCTTGATTAAAATGACCAGAGCTGCCCTCACAGCGCCCGAGTGGTGCACAATGGTAAGATCCATCCATCGTCCGGGAACGCTTCAATATCTCAATGAGATGGGAAGTGGGGTATGTTTGGTTTTCAAAGGTCAAAGTGGTAAGATGCTCATCTTCCACTATGAAGGCTACCATCAAGGTTCATGGGTTTGAATCTCAGCGAGAACATCAGAAACAGGTTCTTTACATACTGAGCCTGGGGTGACCACTGATAGATGGCACCATTTCCCACCCAACTCCACTGGTTGGAAACTGCCATATGGCAATATATGATCTGAGTTGGTGAGCCTTAAATTAATAGAACCACCATCAGAAGTGTGTATTAGGTATGGCCATACTGGGCCCCACGCTTGAAAGAGTCCTGCATATGTGGCAAATAGCTTTTTTTTTTTTTTTTTAAAGTTACTTTTTTTTTTAATATAAAAGCAAAACATGATACAGCTGTGTTTCAACTATAAAAATCAATATGAATGTTCCAAATAATACAACAAATTAATGAGAATTATTCAGAGCTCAAAGGAGCACTTACGATCATTTTCATTACAGGCTCTGTGTCTGATAACGGTGGCCCTGGAATAATTCTGGACCACAAAAACTATTTTTGGCATGCAATCAATTTATAAAATCTGCATTATTATCCAAACTAAACTATAATTAAAACAGCAGACAGAGTAAGTGAAACTAATATTTTTTCAATGTTGGTTTTTGAAGCCACAATATATCTTAACTCATAGTTATTTTTTCTTTCTTCATTGATTATAAATGCTGTTTTTAGTGCCTTTTTGCCTACCTATTTTGACCATTTTTAATGTCTAAACTTCTGGGCTCTAATCATAACATTCTTATTAATGGGGAATACGTGTTAATTCGATCACAACCCTTTTATAGTCTGATTTTGCTTTCTTTCAAACTATCTAACATTCATATCCAAAAATTTATTGTTACGGGAAAGATCAGTAAAGACAGACACAATTTAAAAAAATAAAAATTAGTTAAATACAGCATAAAACTCAAAGACCCATTATTATTATTTTTTCAGAAATAATAATAAAAGACATACACATAACAGTCAAACCTCTCTTTCTCAAAAAATTCCATATCTTGAAAAATAATAAAATAATTGCATTTACTGTACTAAATCAATGGATTTTCACCTCTCCATCTCGAAATGACTATTGAAAAACTTTTTATCTTGGAAGGCCTAGGCCAATGATAGTAAAAAGGAAATACGTAATTTCCTTTCCTTTTGCGCAAATCTAGTTTTTCTCCGGAGGTGCAAAAAAAACCCAAAGTATTATTCAGTAAACCAGGCGATTGTGTTGATGGGTCTTGTCAATCGTGGGTGCCCCAAAGCAGAATGTTTTGCGATGTTCTGCAACGAGCCCTCAGCTGACTAAAAATGTTCTGCTGTAAAAATTTGCATATATATAATAGTGTTTTTCTACACTATTCTTAAAATTCTTCCAGATTGTTCTGCGACGTACGTCGCACATTTTGGCACATTCTGCTTCGGGGCGTGGGTGGATACCGTGTGGATGGCTTGTTCAGCGTGGCAAAATATCAGCCACCAGACAAATCAAAATTGCTTTAACAAAGCTGCAGGTTTGGGAACCAGTCATATTATTGACGAATCAGATCAGATCTGGGGGTTCACTCAAATTTCAATAAAGCTTATAGCAATGTTGAAGATGAAATTTCAGAACATTAGGACATTACTAAAAACACTTAAAGCTAGAAATTTCATTTTTGGATTTTGTAGAAATGGACAATTCCCTACAAACTTACACCTTGACTGATACCAAAATTATTGCTCAATGTATGGCAGACTCGAATGATGAAAATACAGAGCAAAATGCTCCAGAGGAATGAGAAAAAAGTAACAGTGAAAAATGCTGTACAAAAACACTGTCATTTTCTGGAGCAAACTGAAAAGATAGGGCTCGAAATTGAAGATAAGTGTTATAAAACATTGAGAAGCATTGCAAAAAAAAAAAAAGACAAAAACTGCCCAAAGGCTGAAATGAACAGCTTCACAACTGAATGAAGGATAATTTACAGGAAGATGAGAAACTAAAGATCTTTCCATTTTACACTATGTGCACAATCCAATCGGGTTCACAGGTGTCCATTTAGGTGAGGCAGTCAGCTCATTTCTGTGTCTCATGTAAGCAGATGGAAAAGATAAGCTCCAAAAACCATTCTGTTTGGTGCTGAGAGTCTTCCACTAAAGGAATGTATGTACTGAACATACATTCAAGTTTTCACTCAGCCACACATTGTTCTTTTTTTTTCCACATTTTCTCTTGACTTAATCTTCCACATATGAAAATACCTTGAAAGCTCTCAGAGAGAAAAATAGAGATTAATCTGGAAATTGATTCCGAGTCTGATATGAACTAATTAGGCTCAAATGACAGTAATTCTGATGATTGCATGAAAATCACTACACTGCTAGGAGTTATGTAGGCATCCATGTCAATTAAAACTGCCATTAGCCAAGGTAGAAATAGCACTAAAAATTCTTTAGCTGAGAAAAAAAATTGTAAGCTGAGGTATTTGTTAGACAAGTTATCACTGTATACTATTTGAAAAATATATAAATACAAGGCACAGAGAAAAACCAAGAAACAAATGAATTCCTTCATTAGTGTTACAAGTTAGTTATAGAAACAGAAGTTATATTACTGCAGACAAAAAATCATATAAAACCTGTGATAATGATGAAATATACTTTTAAATAACAAGTAAATGAAAAATCTCCGAAATAAATTTGAGCATTAAATTGCCCGATACTCACCAACAAGTCTAATATCCATGGATTTAAAGGTTCAAATCCTTCAAAACGGCTTCTCAAATCTTTCAAGAGCCTTATCAAGACCTTGACACTTGAATGATGGGCACTCTCATCAAACCATCTGGCATGACGAATGGCAGCTAGATTGTGCTGCAGAATTTTGGCATCCACTAAAATGATGAGAGAAAGTAATTGTTATTCGAGGCAACAAAAAGATTTCGAATGTTCTGTCACTCCAACCCTCTATTAGGATAAATGCTAAAACTACACAAAATCGTATGTAGCTTATCTATTAATGATTTCTTTCAGCATCTATTAATGATTTCTTTCAGCATCTATTAATGATTTCTTTCAGCATCTATTAATGATTTCTTTCAGCATCTATTAATGATTTCTTTCAGCATCTATTAATGATTTCTTTCAGCATCTATTAATGATTTCTTTCAGCATCTATTAATGATTTCTGTCAGCATCAAATTATATTGAAGAAAGTGCTCGGAAATGCACAAAGTATAGGTATCCCTCACTTTATGCGGTTTTGCTATAATGCAATTTTTTAAAGTTGATTTTAGGAATTCCAACCTGAAAAATTTGGCTTGGAATTTAACCCTGAAATTGGGTTGTAAATTTAAGATAAAACACATTAATATCCTTTGACAATGAAATACATTGGATTTGATGATGTAGTTGAGACAAATGTGAGAGAAATTCTCAGATACAATTTACCAGATCTCACTGATGAACAATGTTTGGTAACACATTGAAAATAACATAAGAAATTTAATAGAAAAAAGTGGTTCCAGTGGAACTAGAATTTTCATATTTGCAAGAAATATGCAAAATTCTCTGGCTTTGTTATTAAGGTATTTATAAAGAGATGAGGAATGCTGCTTGTCAGCTGAGTCTGGATTGCTTTTATTTAAAAAGTTATTGTACCAGGCTCTTTAGGAAAAAAAATATCCACACTCACTAGAATTAATCAGAGGTAGTGAAGACAGAAAAAGTATTAATTCATTCATATTGGCTAAATTCAAGGGATTTATTCATAAGTTTGGACAACTAATTCATTAAAGAAAGTTCCTTTGCTATTACGCTGAACCAATTTTCGCATACAGTGAGGGACACTTGTATCAGTTTCAATAAATGGAAATACTTTTATACATTCATTTAGATTTTTTTCTCCCTTACAGACAAAAAGATATGAAAAAACAAGCATTAAATGAACGCTTACAATGCAGTTCCGGATCAAGTTTCCTCAGATTTGGAGGCACTGTAGTAATGAGACATTTCACAATGGCAACATTTGAATATATTTCAAATCCTCCAGGATTGGTCAGCAAGGAAAGAGCTACGTTGAAAAGAAAAACACTTTTAAATATCCTTACGAAATCAAGTAATACGGCAAATAAATGAAAACTGAATTGCAAATTAAATTCTACAATAGCTGCCAAGTTTTGCGAATAGAAATAGGGGAGATTTTCAAACGGATTCAAATTCTATATACAGATAAATATTCTACAACAATTTAAGGATTTTCTTATAAAGGTAAACTTAATTTTTTTCCCCCTTTGGAAAAATGCATCATCCACGTTGGAAAAAAATATAGGATTAAAAAAAAAAAAAAAATAGGATTTATAACTTCCCATTATTACAGTTGAATCAAAACTGTCATCAAAACAAAAATTGTCATCAGCCAAAAACAGGATGTCCGGTCATTCAAAACAGGTGATCTCTACAATTCAACTATGGGGACACCAAAATAATGGTAGCTGTTTGGCAAATTGTGCTTTTTTAAGCATTTTCATTTCATTTCATTCCGTGCACCGCCCAGGCTCCATCGACCATTGTCAATTTTAGCCATTGCCCGGATGAGGGGCTGGGCGATGTCGGGTGCTTTATTATGCATATAAAATACATGAACATTGAATATAAAAACACATTATTAAAAAAAAAAAAAGTATATACAGATTTAAATATTTCTATTATACAATATACAATTTATTTCGATGAGCTCTTCTGATGTCCTTTCCAGCTTTATTGAGCCCGAGCCCCCTGTTCCTCTCTGTGGCCAAGCGCCAGGTCCTGAACCATGTTTTCCCTCAATTGGCTTGTTCGCTCGGGTGAGCCCTCCGCCGTGTCCAGGCCAGGTCTTGGATCATGTCTTCCCTCGTTGGCTTGTTGGCTAGTGTGAGCCCTTTGTGTCACATTGGTCCGACCAGGTGCCAGGTCCTTCAGCATGAGGGGAGGGGGTTGTTCGATTATTCAAAAACTCCTCAGCTTTTGGTTGGGTGCTTCACAGTTTAAACAGCTTTTTTAAGCAAAATGAAATATTTCTTCATAATTTAGCAAAATGACAATTTACTATACACATTGTAAACATTGTTTTGTGGGGGAGAACACAAACAGCCCATGGACTTTTTTCAGGTAAATTGTTTGGAAATATCCCCCACCCTGAAGTAAAGATTTTTTGACGTGAAAACATCTTTAAAATCAGTAATCAGGGCTCCCCCTCAAAAAATGAGAAAAAGTAGGAAAACACAGGACTGAAAAGTGGGATGGGGGAGGGTAAAATTGACATAATCATAGCATAATGGAAAAAAATCCCCTAAAAAAAATTTTTTTTTGCAAAAAAAAAAAGTCAATTTTGAATTAACTTTTTTTTTCATAGCACTATTTCAGTTTCCTATAAGATTGACTCAAACCAAAGCAAAATGATAAATGACTTGGTTACAAAACCAATTTTTGGCCAAAACAGTGAACTAGCAACCACAGATAATTCTTTGCTATCTCTCCTCATATAGATTACATTCTTTTTTTGGAGTCTTCCGAAGTGCAGAGATTATCAACTCTCTTCGACAAGGCACAGCAAATTTTGAAGACGTACGTTTTTTAAGAATGACGCTCCTTCGAGACCACTTTCAAAAGCACAGTGCAAAATGTGTAGATTACAGGATCTGATGTAAATTAGGCAAGGTGAACCTGTTTTACTGCATTGTCCATCATTTTTTAAAGGGATTTGTTCACATTTTACTGTTCAAAATGCCAGCGTAATCATTTTTGACAAATGAAGCACTTCTATTTCTAGCTCTTTGCTGAGCATTGTAAATATCGTTTATGCCTCTTCATGCCTTAAAAATACAGAAGACAACTGAATGCTATTGGGTAGCATCAGAATCACCAAACCTAGAATAGGCCTATGTATCCAACTGCTTTGAAATGCAAACTGTTGTTTCACCTATTTGCACCGTAATTTTGAATGATGGATGTTAGTTTTGTCCAAAACCATGAACTAAGAAATACAAAATTATTTTTCCACACAGACAGAAGTTTTTAATGACTAACCTGCCTGTTGAACCCTCAAACTAAGCAAATGAAAAATTAATCAACCAAATAGTCCACATACAGCCTCCCCCCCTCCCAAATAACCTTAAAAATGATACAATTTCTGCTTTGGCAAAATCATTAATTGCATTCTCTAACATTTGTAATATTTGACAATATATCAATGATTTCCTGCTCAATTAAAATCAATTACACAAATTTTGTCGATAGGATTTGGTAAAAAAGTAGGACAAAAACTAGAAAGTAGGACAAAACCGAGAAAGTAGGACATTTTACCAAAAAGTAGGATGAGTGGGAGCCTTGAGTACTGAATGTGGGAAAGCAATCATACCTAAATGAGTGACAGTTTCTAACGAAGTACAGTACAAGTAATAGTAGGATGCAGTACATCGAAACAGATTAACCAAAAGCGTTCTAGCTGGCCAATTCACTGCCTTGAGAGAGACGGCTATGAAGTGGTTATAGTGAATGGGCATCTTTTTCTCAGCCATCTCGTTGGGCATTTCGCCTGTTGTGGCGTTGCATTTGTATTTGTATAACAAGAATAATGATGTTGTCCAATTGCTGCCATAAGAACACTTGCAAGATTTAGCAGCAAAAAAAAAGTCTCAGGACTCATTTTGGACTTCTTTTCCAAAACTGCCGGCCTACTTTGATGGCCATTTTGAACTTATAAAGCTAGGCTAATCAGTCCTCTGTGTTAGGCCCCTTCCACACGGAACGAATGCTGGTCAACATACCCTTTCATACTTTAGTTTGAAATTTGTGCAAGAAAACTATTTTTTAACAATTTTTGTAATTATTTTTCTCTTTATTCATATTCAGTGCCCATAGGCAGCCAAGAGCCATTCTTTGGTGGTATAATCTAGAGCCCCATACAGACGTGCCAACTTTTGGAATCCAGAAATCCGGAGATTTTCCTGCTGGGGAGGGGGGGGGGGAGTACACCCCCTCCCTCCTGCACTCATAGACTTGATCAAGAAAAAAAAAAAATTCACAAAATTTTTTTTTCGAAACATTTTTTTTTAATCAATTAAAACAAAGTCCCATTCAGGGTTCATACAAAATTTTCAAAATGAAAAGCAAGGAGTTTTTAAGGAGTTTCAAGCAGTTTTTAAGGAGTCTGGCAAACTTCATAACTTACAAGTTTTACAGCAAAAAAAGGGGCAAGGCACATATGCAAATTTATTTTTAATTTGCAAACAAACTTTCCCTCTTCTCAAAAATATAGATGTAGAAGTGGTTCAAAAATTACAAGTTTTGATTTGTTACCCAGCATCATAAGAATTCATAAAATAATCAATCCACATACATGCTTTCTGTCGTCACTTTGGTGACGACAAGTACCTTCAAGTATTAGTCAAAAATATAACTCATAACAGCATCACATAAATTATAAAAGTTCTAAAAGTGATATTCATTCCCCCTTCAATTATTCAAAATAAAAGCCACAGCCGACAAAGATTTTTCTTACAAAATTATTTATATTTGCAGCAACTCTAGGCACACACACATTTAGGCCATGTGTTGAGCACATGTATGCTTTAAAATAAGGGGCTGTTCAAGTATTACGTCAGCAAATTTTCATCAATTTTTGACTCACCCCTCCTGTCAGAAAAAGTCAGGGAAACTCTCGCCCTCCCCCTGTCAGCACTCTGCCCCCTTCCTCCTAACGCTTATTGGTGGAATCTGAATTGGGGGCTTCCCCCCAGATGATCAAAAATTTATTTTTTTAATCCAAAAAATTTTTTTTTAAAGAATTGTAAAAATATTTTTTACAATTTCAAAACAAAATATCTTTAAATGTTATTATAATCAATTTTTGTTAATTTCAATGCTATTTGAAGGCTAAGAACCCAAAATTGCTCAAGAAATTCATTGCGACCCTACCTCTCTAAGCCCTTGGTAACCCTTGACCCGCGGTAAACATTCGGTCTGTGCGGACCAAATGTGGCCCTGGCGTTATGATGTGGCCTGTCCCTAAATCTATTTTTGTAACAATGAACCAAGTGACACATTTACAGATCGCTTAAGTGACTCGTGGCACAATTCCAGACCATTTAAGTGATCTGTGGCACATTAAGCGATCCCTTGAGTGACATGTGACAAAGTTTTAGAGCATTGGTCCTGCCACCAGTGCGGTTCTACATCACTCAAGTTATCCGCGGCACATTTCCAGATTACTTAAGTGATCTACGGCATAATCACGGATCACTTATATGACGCGCGGCACAGCTCTAGAGCATTTGGATCCGCTAAGTATTTGAAGATCACTAGAGTGGCTCTGTAGGGGACTCAATAGGGAGAATGTTAGTTCAGGTGCCCACAAACTAGTGAAAAGTTTTACTCGTTTTTCGCGCACCAAGTAAGATGTCATTAAGAATATTTCATATTTTTTATAATGACGTAAGAATCATCCAACTCCCCCCCCCCCCTCCACGTCATCAAGTCAGCAAATCGAAAACCCTCCATCCATGCTGACGTAATACTTGAATGACCCCTAACATAAAGATACCCTAAAGTTATTTTCTGAAGGTTAAAAAAAGTGGGTTCAGCTATAGCGGCTGATCGGCTCGTCCTCCCCCCCCCCCCGCTCCTGTAAAACCAGACGTGGCTCGGGCTGTCACTTTTAAAAGCCGGGTTTTACTAGCAAGTTTTCTATGCCACGCGCAACGTGAATTACCCAGCGCGACATGCCGTCGATTCATCAATATGAAAAGCAGTACGACTGTTCTCCTACAGAGCGCAATACGGCTCACGACAGCGCTTTACGTCGGGCGTGATTGGCAGACTGCTTCTGGAGGAGTTAAGCGTCGTGTGCCGCGCGTTCCAGCGATCTTCCCTTTATACCGGAGCATGCAGCCGATAGAGTGCATGACGCCAGGGTCATATATTATATAGCCGTCCTGAGGCGATGCGCCACGCTTGGAAAACGCAAATGCATAACGTCATTATGTAACTCATTCCTGCCGACACGAAATGATCCAGTTAGGTTCACGCGGCGCAAAAAGCCTACTCCTAGGAAAATCTGGCTTCAGGGATGAACGCTCGTTACGGGATCCCAGGAGAGATAACCCCATTGTCTCTCATAGAATCTCTTGTGTGTGGATAGAGCCTGTTCCTCTTTTTTTTTTTGCCTTTTTATTTACGGCAACCAATCTGCGAAACAGATTTGCTTTCCCCACTGGACTTCAGTCTTTAGCACTTTAAGGCGCGGCGGCGAAAAGATACGCTTGTCGTCATCCCTTACTCCAGTGGAACTGAAATTTTTTTTCTTTCTTCTTTTTCAGTAGCAAGTTGTAATGTGAATAAAACATGTCAAAAAAACTGCGGAAAGCAGTGACATTTTGCGGTTTCTCGGAATTTTCGTAGTGAGATATTGGCTGTAAGCAAATGGGAAGGAGGGATAAAATAGGAATAGTAGGAGAGAATTGAGGTAAAAAAAAAAAAAAAACGATTGCGGCAAAAGTAGGAAAATAGTAGGAAAAATAGGAAAGCTGCGACGTCTGCACTCAGTATACTGCGTAATATAGGAGGTTCGACACATCGTTTCGACGCATAAGTAAAAACTTAAAAAAACTTTCTCACCACTGGGCATGGGGGAATTTTCGGCTACTGGTTCAGCGGAGTGATGTCGTTCTACGGACCATCGATTTCCAACGCTGACCAGTTTGCGACATAGGCAGGAAAACACGTCAAAACTAGCTATTCGGTAAAAAATCGTATTTTTAGAAGCAAAAGCGTATAATCGTATTAATTTACTAAATACGACAAAATCACAACGGTTGGCAGGTATGCACAACCATTGGATGTTCCAATCCCATCCCCTGCTTTCACATTTCCTATTACAAAGGAAGAGAGCATTTTTTTTCTCTTTTCTTCCTCTTTATATTCGGGGGAAAGCTTCCTCTTATTTTTCTAGGCAATGCTATTCACCACCATGGGGAATGCCTATTCTAAGAAAGATCATCCCTTCAGAGAAAAAAAAAAAGTACTTTTTCAGGCGTGGCTGCAAAAAGTAAGGAGTTATAAGGGCCCTTCCAGAGGGAAATGAAAAGTTAGGAGTTATTAAGGAGTTTGTAAGGATGTGCAAACCCTGCCATTATGCCCCCCCCCCCCCCAAGGGCAGGTTCTGCATTGCCTCCGAGAAGAATATAATTTCATGTAAGTCTTTCCATGCAGAATAGAGAGAGAAATCGCATGTACATATACTGTTCATAAAACATAAGTGTTTCCTTTCCTGGATGCTATCAGTGATTGATAATCTTGGGTATATGAACACTCAAAAGCTTTATATTTATCTTTATAAAGCTTAAAGTTTTTTATTTTCTTTCTGAAGACATACTTAATCGGAGGAAACAATTTAAAAAACTTCAAAATACAAAGCCGCTGACGAAAAAACTGGAATAAAATAACGATTATACAAGAATTTTGGCAACCAAGGTCATGCCCCTAATAAATGATTGCCAATAAACACTACGTAAACAAAGGCATGCCTTTGTCAGTTGGTTAAATGCCAAGACTTTTTTACAGCTTCTCGATGGAAAATGATCACGGCTGTCCTCTATGGGCATTTTCCCTAACGACGACGACAGTCATTGACGTCACGATAATGTCGAAGCTCTCTTAAAATCTAATTTTCTGCCAAAATCCGGAGAGCAGGAGAAAGGATGAAAAGTCCAGAGTCTCCCGCCTAAATCCGGAGGGTTGGCAGGTCTGCCCATAGAATATTGGTATAAAGATGCTCTCATTCCAATCTTCACAAGTAGTCCATGGGAGAAAATACCTTAAAATATTTTCAAAAGATTTGGAAAAAAACGTCTTTTCGGAAAAATATGAAAGAAAAATTCAAAAAACATCCAATGATGTTCCAAAAAAAAAAAAAAAAAAAAAAAAAAATTCAGGAGATATCAAAGACCTTGTAAGTAGAAAAAAAGGGCAGGGGTGGAGACTTTCAAAATGTCTGTGCTTAGAAATATTCACATCACAATTCTGTCTTAGGCCGGGAGGATGACACTATAAATGTTTGATAAAACTTTGTTTTTTAAAACATGAAAAATGCAACCAATAGGCAGATCAGTAAAGTTTGCTCGAATGTAATGTGTTTATTGGTTACATTTTTCAAGTTTTATAAAATAATTTTTATCAAAGTTTTATAGTGTAATACCAGTCTTAGGCCAGGATTACACTATAAAAGTTTTGCAAAAGCTCTTTGATACACTGAAGAGCCAAAAAACTGGTACACCTGCCTAATATCGTGGAGGGCCCCCGCGAGCACGCAGAAGTGCCGCAACACGACGTAGCATGGACTCGACTAATGTCTGAAGTAGTGCTGGAGGTAATTGACACCATGAATCCTGCAGGGCTGTCTATAAATCCGTAGGAGTAAGAGGGGGTGGAGATCTCTTCTGAACAGCACGTTGCAAGGCATCCCAGATATGTTCAATAATGTTCATGTCTGGGGATTTAGGTGGCCAGTGGAAGTGTCTAAAGTCAGAAGAGTGTTTCTGGAGCCACTTTCTAGCAATTCTGGACGTGTGGGGTATCGCATTGTCCTGCTGAAATTGTCCAAGTCCGTCGGAATGCACAATGGACATGAATGGGTGCAGGTGATCAGACAGGATGCTTACGTACCTGTCACCTGTCAGAGTCGTATCAGAGGTCCCATATCACGCCAACTGCACACGCCCCATACCATCACAGAGCCTCCACCAGCTTGAACAGTCCCCTGTTGACATGTAGGGTCCATGGATTCATGAGGTTGTCTCCATACCCGTACACGTCCATCAGCTCGAAGCAATTGGAACAGAGACCCGTCAGACCAGGCAACGTGTTTCCAGTCCTCAACAGTCCAATGTCGGTGTTGTCGGGCCCAGGCGAGGCGTAAAGCTTTGTGTCGTTCAGTCATCAAGAGTACACGAGTGGGCCTTCGGCTCCGAAAGCCCATATCGATGATGTTTCGTTTAATGGTTCGCACGCTCACACTTGTTAATGTCCCAGCATTGAAATTTGCGGAAGGGTTGCACGTCTGTCACGTTTAATGATTCTCGTCAGTCCCGTTCTTGCATGATCTTTTTCTGGCCGCAGCGATGTCGTAGATTTAATTTTTTACAGGATTTCCGATATTCACGGTACACTCGTGAAATGGCCCTACGTGAAAATCCAAATTTCATCGCTACCTCGGAGATGCTATGTCCCATCTCTCGTGCGCCGACTGTAACACCACTTCAAACTCACTTAAATCTCGATAGCCTGCCATTGTAGCAGCAGTAACCGATCTAACAACTATGCCACACACTTGTTGTGTTATATAGGCGTTGCCGACCGCAGCGCCGTACTCTGATTGGTTCCATATCTCTTTATTTGCTTACGCATGCCTGTACCAGTTTTTTTGGCTCTTCAGTTTAAAACGTGAAAAATTCAACCAATAAGATCACAGATTGCATTTGCTTGAATGAAATTGATGCGCCTATTTGGTTGAATTTTTCAACTTTTATAAAACTTTATCGTGTGATCCCGGCCTTAAGCCCAGATTACACTATAAACATTTTACAATAAGTCTTTTAAAAATGCAACCAATAAGCTGATCGGTTACATTTGCTCGAATTTATTGGTTGCTTTTTTCAAGTTATAAAATAACTTTCATAAACCTTTTAAAGCAGCAGTTCTCAACCTTTTCTGACTCGTGAATAATTTCTATGGTGGAGCCCTGTTTAGTACATTATTTATATGGCAGTACCCTTTAGGCCTCTTTTTTTTTTTTTTTTGTTTATCAAATTTATTGATTTATTTTATTATTCTCGAGTGGTCGCTGAGCCCCTGGGAAGTACACACGAAGCGCCGGTTGAGAACAGCTGTTTTAGAGCGAAATCCCATCCTTAGATTAGACACTTCTAATATAAATTTTTTTTTTTTTAGTTTTTTAGTTTATAGACTCAATATCGAGTAAAATATACTTGTAGGTATCGGGGGCACCAAAACTATTCAAGTGCTTAGGGCCTTTAATCGTCTTAATCCAGCCCTGAGTGAACGCCGTACATGGATAACGTTGCTTAATAAAAGTATTTTTTTAAACTTTAAAAAAATATATAGATATATTTAAAATAATTTTAAATATTTATATTTTTTAAATAATTTCAAATATTTATATTTTTTAAATAATTTCAAATATATTTTTTAATAATTTTAAATATTTAAAAAGAAAAAAATTAATTTAAAAGTTATTAAAGTATGTAGTCAATTAAATATCGACGATGCAGGATCGACATTTCGTCAAAAAAAATGTTATATTCAAGTCTATTTTTACAGATTTTCTTGGTGATAAACCTGCGGGAACCATCGACCCTATTCTACTGTACACTTCTGGGAGGAAAAAATACTCGTCGTGCCGTCTCTGGGTTTTTCTCCGCCATCTCCTCCCGATACAAGAGCCGTATGACGTCACCATTCGATTCGGAACGTAGCCGCCAAACCACCCCTCCCCAAGAGTGGTCTCGTCTCGCAACTACTGCTGCCACCTGGATTTCGCTGTCGAAGTGGGCGTTTCACCGCTTGTATTTATGTGTCGCTACCCATGGACTTTCACGATGCAGGATCGACATTTCGTCAAAAAAAATGTTATATTCAAGTCTATTTTTACAGGTTAGTTCGCTTCACATTTTCATACCAACTTATTTAATCTTTATAAATTTAATATTCTTTGTGTCGATCCTGCATCCGACATTTAAAATTATTATGTACTGTGTGTTTCTATTTTTTGCTCAACCATCAATTTTTTATTTAAAATATATGTGTGCTTTAAAGAAAAACCCTTTTCGCTCCGGTCCTTGTCACCACCATTCGAAATTGTTCCATTCAAAACCTCTTCCCTTTTTCCCTCTTGTCCTTTTTACCCACTTGGCTAGCTTGCTTCTACTGGTGGGAGATATTGAATCCAACCCTGGGCCTAGGGTCAGCCACTCCCCAACACGCTCTCAAAATAGATCAAATCCTTCGTCTGAATCTTCGACTCTTTCGGATAACTCATCTATTCTCCGTAATATTCAAGACACCCAAGTAGCCATTCTTGACAAACTTACCCTCCTCACCCAAAAACAGGACTCATTCAGTCATCAGCTAAGTGATCTATCCCACCGTCTTAGTGCAGTTGAGGAGAAACTTTCCCCAGTTGAGGAACTCCAAAGCCAAGTCTACGACCTCTCCTCTAATCTCTCTGAACTCCAATCCTCCCTTACCAATAAAGTCATCGATCTTGAGGATCGTTCTCGACGGGATAACTTGATTTTCCGAAACATTCCTGAAGAATCTGACTTCGAGTCCTCCTCCACCCTCGAATCCAAAATCATCCAATGCTGTTCTGATCACCTTGACATAAATATTTCACCTAGTGAGATAGACCGCTGTCACAGATTAGGTTCCAAAAAGACCCACGGATCCAGACTTACCATAATAAAATTCAACAAATTTAAAATCAAAAGTGAGATTCTAAAAAATGCCTTGAAACTTAAAAACAGCAACATATCTATCTCAGAAGATTTCTCTCTCGATACACGCAAGCTTCGTGGTCAAATTTGGAGAGCCAGTCAAAAATACCGTGACGAAGGCATTAAAGTAAAACTCATCCACAATTTTGCACTCATAAATAATACCAAATATGTCTGGGATCCCGATATTAATGATATCCGCCCCATCTTCCCTGCTCATGCTGCTTCGAACCTTTCTATGCCCTCCCTCTCCTCCCATATTTCCTCGGTACCCCCTTTAGGCTACTCCCCCCGAGCAACCCTTCCGTCTACACAACCTCCAAATTAAAAAATACCTTCCAGTTGGGAACTATTAACACTCGCAGCCTGAAAAATAAAACTGATTTTCTAGAATCATTCTTACTCATCCATAATCCCCATTTTCTTGGTGTTACAGAGTCATGGCTAAATAATACAATCTCTAATTCCGAAATTTTGCCACCCGATTACAATGCTTTTCGAAAGGATAGAAACTCTCGGGGGGGGGGGGGGGGTCTTACTTATTTTCAAAAAATCTATCCCTTTAACTGAAATTCTATTAGATTCCGAACTCGAAATTGTTGGAGCCGAATGGCTTCAACCCAACTGTCCCCCACTTGCCATCTTTTCTGTCTATTTCCCTCCCTCTCCTGATTTCCACCTTTTTGAACAACTGGAAATTATTCTTGAAAAATTTTATAACACACATTCTATTCTTATCTCCGGAGACTGGAATCTTCCCGGCATTGACTGGAAAAATATGGAATCCCTGTCCGGCAATCACGGAATTAATAACAAAGTCCTAGATATCTTCCTTAAATTTAACTTGGTCCAATCCATTTTTGAACCCACAAGAACCACCCTCTACTCCAGCTCTACCTTAGATCTCATTGCTACCTCCAATCGAATTTCAGTCCTTTCCACCTCCATCGTTGAGGGTTGCTCCGACCATAATATCCCAGTCATTAACTTTTCCCTCCGCCACTCTATCCCATCCTACAAACCATCCCTAAACGTAATTTCAACAAGGCAAATTATCCACTTATGCAGAATATTTTTCGCTCTCACTTCAATGATTTCTTATCCACACCCTCTGGACCTCTTTTAAATGTATTATAGACAAATGCTTAACTACAGTTCCAATTAAAAATGTTTCTCCTAAGTCTTTTTTTAATCCGTGGATCGCCAGAGATATTATTCATTTAAAGAGGAAAATCCGCCGAATCGCCTTCAAATATAAAACTAACAAATCCAATTCACTCAAATCCATAATTTCAGCCTCCACCCGAGACCTCAGAAACCTCATTTCCGTCCAAAAGTCCAGATACCTCTCTCATTCTCTACCCCATTACTTAAAAACCAATCCAACAAAATTCTGGAGTTACCTTAGACCTAAATCTGTTGGTCCCACTTCCCTGAGAAGTTCAAATAAATATACATTTTCTCCTTCAGAGATGGCTACCGAATTCAATTTAGCTTTCTGCTCGGTTTTCTCAATAGACCCCTCTCCTCCCCAATACTCTTTTTTTGATTCTATCCACAACTCACCCCCTATATCCTTCTCCAAACAAGGTATCCTAAAACTTTTGAAAAAACTGAAACCCCATTCTGTTGGCCCTGATGACATCCCAAATTCTATTCTTAAATTCTGTGCTGATGAAGTCGCCGACTATCTTTTAATCCTGTTCAATGTTTCACTAAATTCTGCTACCCTCCCGAACGACTGGAAAATCAATAAAATTTTTCCTATCCACAAAACGGGTTCACTTTCCAATCCCCTTAACTTCAGGCCAATAGCAATCACCTCCTCCTGCTGTAAAATCTTCGAGCATATTGTAGCAAAAGAAATCCGTATCCACTTAGACTCCATCAGCTTCTTTTTCCCCAACCAACACGGCTTTAGACAATCTCTCTATACTACCTCTCAACTGGCCCTCTTCATCCACGACCTCTCTGAAGCCATTGATAAAAACCTACAAACTGATATCGTATTCCTAGATTTCTCTAAAGCCTTTGATAAAGTTCCCCCACGATAAACTTCTCCTCAAACTCTCCCGCCTTGGCCTTAACGTTCAATTACTTAATTGGGTGGAGGCTTTCCTAAAACACCGTAAACAGTTTGTTCATTTTAATGATCATAACTCATCATCCATCTCCGTGAAGTCTGGGACCCCTCAAGGATCGGTCCTCTCCCCGTTACTTTTCCTAATTTATATCAATGACCTTCCTCAATCCCTCAACTGCACTACTAGACTTTTTGCTGATGACTGTGTAATTTACCGTATCATTCACCATCAATCTGATCAAGAACTTCTCCAACATAACCTGGCTTCCATCGCCGACTGGTGTTCCCTATGGCAAATGCCAATGAATATCTCAAAAACAGTTCACATGAAAGTTACCCGTAAACTTCTTCCTCTTGAATACTCCTACTCCATCAATCATTTACCGTTAACCAAAGTTTCACATATCAAATACCTTGGTGTCATTATTTCAGCCGACCTACGTTGGAACAAACACATCAACTACATTTACCAGAAGTGTCTTAATAAACTTTTCTTCCTCCGCCGCAATCTTAAACACTCTACTCGGGATATCAGACTTCTCTGTTACCAAACTTATATATCCCCCGTCCTCTCCTACGCCGCTGAAATCTGGGACCCTTACACCTCCAGTAATATAGACAAACTTGAATCAATTCAAAATAAATTCGCCCGATTTGTTCACGACTGCTGGTCATCTTTCATTTCTGTGTCCGAACTTAAAAATGAACTTCATCTCCTCCCTCTCTCTACTCTTCGTCTCATCTCTCGATTAACATTGCTTTATAAAATTTTCCATGGTCAGTTCAACATGGATACTTCTGGTATCTTAGCCAAACCATCCTACATCTCTAGAAGACTCGACCATTCCCTTAAAATAAAACCTATTTTTGCTTCCACTGACTGCTTTAAATACAGCTTCTTTCCTCATACCATTGGTGAATGGAACAAACTCCCAAGCTCTATTGTTGAATCTCCCTCTATCACTAGTTTTTTATCCAACATCAAACAATATCTTTGTATAAATAAAATAAATAAATAAATATTCGTAATGAACAGAACGGCTTATAATTTTGGTCCTGTTAGTGGCTGTTTTGGGCAGGTTTTATTGTATAAAATTGTAAAGTATGGACAAAAAGACAGTTAAAGTTGCTATATCTCCTTCATCTCAGAAGGAAACAGACAAATAGACTAGACGTATGCGGGTACACATTTATATTGATGAACAGGGACCTTCATATGGTGTTTTTAAAGGTATTTATGGCAAATAATTAAAAAAATTCCATCCAAAATCATCTTTAAAAAGTAGCCAAAGATGCGGATGAATTCGCTTCGCATCCGCATCGTGTGAATAGCTCAGAATAACCCAATTGTTAAAACTTCTATGTGCAGAAGCGGAGCCTGCACTTAGGTTTTCACACATGCAGATGACGTCCAGACCTCCATGAACATTTCGAAGATGCGGGTGAATTTAGGCTCGTCTGAAAGGCTCAGTATACTCCAATTGTTAAAACTTCTGGACCTGTGTCCGCATCTGCTCCGTATGAAAGGGGCCTAATTTGTAAGAGTGTGATACAAAATGTATATTGTTTTGTGTTTAATATCACTGTTTTTTTTGTTGCTTCATTTTTCAAATTGCTCCTATGACACTGGTACAATTTTTTTCGGTGAATGATTGGTTATCCGAAAAATCGGTTATCTGAAAATCTCCACTCCCCAAATGTTTCAGATAATAATCGATGCTCTACTGTAATCTCAAACTTCAATAACTCAAGTAAAAACAGACATAGTGAAGCCATCTTGGTCCCATTTTAAAGAGGAAAGATGAAGGTTTTCTCCAGTACAACTTTGAGACATTTGTGACAGCCAAATATCAGAAACTGCACTTATGCAATGTGAACATATGATGTTTGACTTTTCGGATTCTGCGTGTCCATAACAGGACAATATCTCAGAGACTAAGAATGCAATCTGAGTGAATTAAGTGCTGTTTTGAAGAGGTGTATATGTGCTATAACTCACTCTGAATTTCAAGTCTGTATTTCAAAAACTAGAAAAGATACAAGGTGGTGAATTTGAAAGAGTTTTGAAAATTTCTAGTTTTCTTCTAATGTTGCGGTATACGAGGTAAAAGTACAACAAAAATTTAAAAAATCTAATTTGGAAAGCACTGAGTCACAAATACCAGAGGAAAGTGAATCAGAAGATGCACGACCTTCAGAACTGCACAGACGTGAATTATGACCTCACCTCATAGAATAAAAGGATCTGAGTAATTTAGTTTGAAATTTAAAGCATTCTCAATTGAAGCAAGCTGAAATTTTAGGTAGAAAGTTTTAGGTTGAAAAAATTTAAATTTCTCTAGCTGAAGAAACAAAGATTTCCAGTTTTGGATCAATATGTGACAGTTCTTCTGTTTTCTCCTACATAAATGGACAGATGATGGAATGGGTGTACAGTAGAATCCACAGGTGGGGTGACTATTTATTGACTCAAACAAAATCAGCTTTAAAGCAGTATTATTGCATAATAACAAACTTCCTTCTTTGACTTAGTGCAATGGACATAAAGAGAAATAAATGACATAAAGAGAAGCATGGCTATGCTAGTATTACTTTACTAAACAACAACTCTAGCCATATTGCTATATTGAAATTTACTGACATTAATGAGATGGGTTAGAAATGCGAAGGCGCTGTCTATCGATGGTCACCTCAAGCTTGTTGGGGGAAATACCTTATAGATGTCCTCCCTCAGGTTTGACGAGCATCAACTTTCACTATGGTAGACGAGCATCTTACCACTATGCCACTCAGATATAAAGATCATGAGTGGCCGGTATGCTGTAATAGTTCCCACTCTTCTCATCCCTTGGCTTTGTAGTGGGTGGTGGAGTAAAAATATTTCACCTCCATTACATATCAAGTTTCGCCTAATGGAGAATTTTGTAACAGTTCTCTTACAAAGGTCAGACTTTTAATCATTTGAGTGAAATATTTCTTGAATTCAGTGCGGAAAAGCTAAAATAGGGTATATTTGTCAGAATTCAAATCAGAAAACTGTTGAAAGATCCAACTTTTGGTACCAAGCTGGGAAATCATGAATTAGCTGCTTGGTGCTCTGTCAAAATGGTTGCCTCTTGCTTTCTTGGAAGCAGAAAAAGATGATAACTATGTTTCCATAGTGCAACCTATGTTCCATAGTGTTTATTGGACAACAACAACAACATGGGATGCAAGATGTCACTAAAAATTAACTTTTACATTGATTTCTTCCCGAAAACTTTTAGAGATAACAAATGCTTTCACAGAGAAATTCTTCCTATGAAGCATCGTTATCAACATTCTATTTTTTTAGAACATGGTAATAAATAAAAAGTGTTTTTCCCATAACTATACAACCCCTTTAAATATGTATGATGTACATAAATGAAATCACATTTGAATAATTTTTCTAATCGGAAGTATGCCTCTACAGAGATGCCACTGTACTCTAATTTACCTGTGGGACCCAGGTTATTTGAAAAATCTGGGTTCTTTTTGAGTGAAAGTGGGTCCCTCTTGAAGAAAAAAAAAATTATACCCCCCCCCCCCAATTCACTGGTATCTCTATGAATTTTTTCCAGCATGCCCCAGGTCTTTGATCACCTGCTTATATTTCTTCGTTGAGACTAAGAGGGCCATGTTCTGGGTAGGAGAAGAAGGTATCTGTGAATCAAGTAATTCATTTCTACAAACATGTTCTATCCAAAGGTTCATTTACTTTCATTGTCTACTAGTAGGAAAAACTTGCAAAGAAGCTCATTAGCACGTATGGAATTCTGCACATATAATAAATTTAAAACAAATATACAGTTGATTCCGTTTATAACATTTCTCCCATTTAGAACGTTTTTTCACTTAGTACAACTTATTTTTGTGGCCCTAACAATAAGTAATTCTCATTACGATTTCCCATTTAAAGTGTTTTCCTATTTACAATGTTTTTTATGACGGCTTTTTGAAAAACGTTATAAGCAGGATCCACTTTGATTAACAGTTGAAGGCACACATTTATATATTCACTAATATAATCAATATATAAATTCTCTTTTAATTGATTTTATGTTTCGTTCAAAAAATCTTCACACTTTCAATATCTTCTGATCAAATTTAAAGCAAATCAGATTCTTTCTTTCTCTCTCTCAGACACTTATCTTCTGATTCCCTATTCATAATTTGGTTTTCCTGGTAAAATGTTTTTATTTTCCCTTGCTGATGATCCACCGCTCTAATCTGTCGGCATTTAACTGAGACATATTTTTACACCTGAATATGGGAGCTATGTCGGATTTGTGTTGGAGAAACTTGTGTGCTTATGTGTGTGTGCCCAGGATTTAGCGTGTTTTGTGTTCAGTAGGTGGTGTTATCTATCTCGCACCGCACCAAGATACTTTCTCAAACGGGGCAAGCACACATTTTGGCACACCTATGTAATGTAGAAAAAGCAGTTATAAAGGGTGAATTTGGTGGCCTCCTCTGGTCCAGAGCCAGGGACACTAGACCCCGCCTGTCCCTTCCCCCTCCCAGTTGAGACCCTGTATCCATCCTCCAAACTGATAATGCGTGCAGTTTAAGTATACATATTTGAAGTTTAATGTATACATATTTGTGTTGCTGGTCTGTGCGATCGCAATGGCATCCAGAATTTTTTCAAAGGATTAACCATCTCAAAATTTCAAAACCTTAAAAAAACACATTTTTAGCTGATTACCATTGCACAATCACGGGTTCCAAACTTGGATTTTCACCAAAATCAAAATTTGTGTGGGGGGGGGGGGGGGTTATAAGGGGTCTCTTCCCTTCCCCCAGAAGAATAAAAATTAAATTATTAATTTTTGTAGAGAATTAAAATATGAGAATAAAATAATTTTTTATACTATCTGTTAATTTAAAATTGTTTTCTAGTGTTAGTGACCCAAACTTTCTGTGAAGAATTAGATCCTTGTGCCCCTCCACATACACATCCGTGATTTTCGCGATGCGAAACACTTACTACCTCATGTAACGAGGAACGTTACTTCCCGGAGATTCTACTTTTATCTTTACAAAATAATTTCGTCAGACAGATGACAACAATGATAAGACAACCTTTTCATTTTCTTAAGTGTTTTAATTCTGCCTTAATCTAAGTCGTCACCTCGAGTTATCGAAAAATTATGACGATTTAAGTGGAGTTCCGTCAGTTTTAATGTGCAATGTTATGAAAATTATATAAATTAAAAATTAATATGACATTTATTAAAGTATGAATCAAAATAACAATATATTAATAAAATTTATAGATTGCAAAAGAAGAAAAAATAGCAATTTTTTATCTTTTTTATCTCTCATTGCTTAAATTATTGTGGTAAAATGTACTGTACTCTTTGATTTATACTAGTAATTTTTAATTTAGACTAACATTAACAGAGCAACTGTTTGAATAAGTAGCTTTTCTTCATAACAGAACTCTCTATTGAACATTAATTTTACACAGACATCAAATTTAATTTTAGTATTTTAATTCTTTTCATCAGTAGTTCATGATACAACTACAAAGTAATCTCGAACATTTTTGACTTGGTGGAGGGGCTCTGTGTAGGGAAAAGTAAACCGAAGACCTCAACTTGGAAAAGCATGTCTAATTTTTTTCAACAAAGATATTTTGTTTAAATTTCAAGCCCTAAATTAGTAGGAGTCCATATGCTTTCTATGATTATTTATTATCCGTGCCCGCGCGTTGCGCTTTGAATTGAACTTGATTAATTTGATTCTTCGATTTACATAATTTTTTTATTTCCTTGCAGTATATGTAATCTTTGACACATCAATAAATTTTGGTTTTGCCAGAGATGCTCCCCCCCCCCCTGGTGGGGACGAAGTGCTTACGTTGCTTCTTGCAACAGAGCTTGGGTGTCTCGTGGTTTCTCCAGATTCTCCAATGGAGCCCAGGCAGAAATGAGATCTAGCTTGAACAGTCCCCAACGTTCCAAAAACCTTAGTCGGCAAATGAACTTCCCCACGTAACTTTCGTTACTTAAACTGTTCCGTTTGGGTATACAGGATTTTATGGTGACTTTTAAGCATATGGCAACACCGTTAACAAGCTCATTTTTTAATGGGAGCCATAAAAATAGTCTGTTCCACTTTCTCAAATTTTTTCATAGCGACAAGTAAACTAGAGTTTAATAACATTGTGGTCTGCTGCTGTGGTGGTCGAGTGGTGACAGGCTCGCATCGCGAGGACCCGGGATCGAGCCCCACAGTCACCGCAGTGGTGGTTGGCTGAAGTTGGTTTTCTGTGGTTCCCAACTTTGAGGCGCAAATGAGAGTCGATCTCCCCGTTAAAAAGTCTCGCCACAGAGAGCAACAATCCTACAAACAGTCAGGGCTCAGCACGGATCATGGCCTCAAAACTAGTGAAAACAGTGACCAAAATGTTCAAAAAAGAGACCAAATAGTGACCAAAATAATTTTAGACAGAGACCAAATGGACATTGAATTTTGATTATTACCAAATTGAATGAATTGAAATTGAATTTAGTTTTTACTAAACTTTGTATTTCAATGGAACTCATTGAAATTGGTTTTTTTTTACATAGTAGTGTGAAATAAATAAAACTCAAACACATTCTGCTAACCAGAAAAGTTTTGAATAACTTATCAAATTTATCAACAACTATGTGTGAAAGAGTAACATTACATCCTTTTTAAGTAACAGTAGCAATGCCTTTTCCCCATGTTGCTTTCCACAACCCATCTTAAAATCAATTTAAGCAGGAAAAACTTCAAAAACGGGAAAAAATTTTCACATTCAAAGGAGGAAAAAAAATGAAATAACACAAAATTTGATGAGAGAATTTGTCCAATCTACATTCTAGTGGATTTTTCATTCATGTTATGCTATGAATGACAGTATAGAAAATGTACTCAAATTTTTTTAACTAATACAAATTTTAAGAAATTTACTATAATGATTTAAAAAAAAACCTATAAAATTACATTTTTACAATATTATTTTAAATTATTAAATTAAAATATTACTTAAATTACTGAATTAAATAAATTATTAAATTGAATAAAGTATTTAAATTATTAAATTAACTAAATTATTTTAATTATTAAATTAACTAAATTATTTTAATTATTAAATTAACTAAATTATTTTAATTATTGAATTAACTAAATTATTTTAATTGTTATACGTTGAGGAGGGCAATCCACCCACCCCCCAGCGTCAATGGCAGAGCCTACTGATGCATACATGATGTATATCAATTGTCATCTTCTGCACCCCTAAGACCTTCAAGTCTATGGCTGGACTGGGAAGGGTGGGGCACCAAAATAATAAGGCCCTTTGTGAGGGAGAAAATAAACCAGTTTTGAAATTGTTTGGTTTGAGAGAAAAATTTGTAAATATATTTTTTTTTTTTTTTTTTTTGCACACAACATACACCCCTGCAAAAAAAACATTTACTCCTTTACCCAGAAACAGCATAATTTTGGCCCCTCCACCCGTAATTTTTAACAGAAAAAGACTCTGCGGCCTTCCCTGGTAAATTTCCCATGAACCTTGTAAGCACCAACGTGGCGGCTTTTTTCCCCGCCAATCAATCGCCGTTTTGCGGCGGTCAAGTCAAGATGGCTGACAAAGGGCACATAAAATTACAAAAAAATATATAATTTATAATATGAATCAACCTAATATGAGAAAATCGATAGAAATATATCGGGAAATACGGAAAATTAGGATAAAATGAACACAAAAATCGAATCAACGACCAGTGCCGTCTTAAGGCATGGGCCCACAAAAATGAGATCTGGTTGAAATTTTCGAGAATGTTTGGTTGGGCCATGGCCCCCACATGGGGGGGGGCTGACAGGGCTCCAGCCCTGGGGCCCGGGAGTCAGGGGGGCCCGTGGAAAGATCTTTCGATTTTTTTCCCTTTGATATATATATATGCCCCATAGGAAAATAGACAGGACTCTTTAATATCAATCACATCAATTTGTACTCGTATGGACGGATATCTTGAACTACGTACCTTAGATTTCATTGAAATTTTTTTTAACTATACACATGTACAAGTAAACAAAAAAAACGAAAAGAAAACCCCGGAAACGAAGAAAAGAACATTGTACAAGCCCCCCCCCCCCGGCTCTCATGGCAGTCGTTCTCCTAGGAAGGAAGAAAAGTGTCCTCAGGGCTATAGCCACTAGAATAAGGGAGGCCACTAGAATAATCCTTATCTAGTCGTCGAGCGTGTGTAGGGACCTACAGGGCTACCGCGCGACCCCTGCTGTTCCAGTTCGTAGAAGGCCATAATGTCTCGATAGAATGGAAATTGGAGTAAACAGACGTCGTATTCCACAGTGAAATTGCCTCTGGGTGCCGATAAAACACATGAACCCCCCTCCCCCGCAACATCCTGGAACAGGGGCCCGTAGACTGCGCTCTTCAGCGGACCCCCTCTACAGTGAATTAATATTGTGGAAAAAAGACAAAAAATGAGAAGAATGGTCCAGGCCCCACTCTCGTGGGTGGGTTACGATACTGAGACAGCTTTGCTGCAAGCTTTTGTATACAGTGGATCCCGCATTATTTTTTCCTTCTTGGGTCCTGCGACTCTCTGGTGCCAACTTTTATTACTGATACTCATCGAGATTTCTCGTTTAAAGCGTTTTCCCGCAAAAAGTATTGTACGAAATAGCTGTAATGACGTGTGTACTGAATCACGTGATTTCGCTCACGGCCCCTCTAGTAACCCCCTCCCTCTCCCAGTCCGAACAAATCAAGGGGTTTTTTTCCTTGCTTCTGAAAAAAAAAGGCTACATTCCGCATCGGCCTTTTTTATTCGCTGTACTGTCTTGAGGATACATCTCCCCTCAAAACTTCTATTCACGGACGATATTGTTGAACAGAAAAATATTTACGGTTCGCGTCTGCAAAAATCCAGTTGTTCGAAATCTTTTAGTAAAATAGTTGAACGAGTTTGCGTACGTAAAGGATTAATTTTTTTCCCACGTGGATGAATCCTACGGTTCTAGCCCAAAAGAACGGTAAGCAAAACTAAAAATTTGAATTTTTGTTAACTTTTTATTTTGAGCATTAAGAGTTAACTGTAATGAATCTATGTTAGAAGAGTTTGGCCCTGCATCGAGGCTAGCTGTGATGTTTGTTGAATTGTGTTTCATAAAGTTTAAAAACGATTATTTTTAATAGGGCATATCTACAAATTACAGAGTAACCTCGTTCATATGTCACTCAGTTATACAACTTTCATGTTTATACGACGTTTAACTTGGGGAAGCAATTGGTAACAATACATTTTAATGTTAAAATATTTCATTCATTTATTTAACGTAAAACCTCAATTATTCGACGTTTTCACTTCGACTAAAACTCGGAAACTTTTGAAAAAAGAAAAACTTAATTTATATCCATCAAATGCGCACAAAATTTTTGTATGCAGTGAAAAAGCGTTGCTGCAACAGTTCTAGCATATTGTCACCGCAAAAGACATAAATTTTAGGGTGATTGCTGACGTATACAAAAATTGCCAGTGAGATGGCTGATGATCATTTAGAGTGGACTTAGATGATTTGTTTATTGCCTCTTTCTGAGAATACGCAGATGTGGAGAGTCCCGAAGAAATGGGTTTCAATTGTTTTGACGCCCATATGACCTTTCAGAATTTTTTCTCTCCCTATGTTATCAACGTTATCCAGAGAGGGTGAGAAAGTCTACTGTAAGCATTTCGGGGGTACAGGTCTGCCGAAAATAGGTACACATGCACAGCAAGTTCTTTCGATCATTTCCTGTAGAACTTTCTTTCGATGTGGTGCTTTGCTTGCTGACAGGGCCGTCTTAAGAGCATCATGGGCCTCCGGGCCAATCGATTTTTCAGAGGCCCAACCTAGAGAATTCTCGAAAATTTCAATTACTTCCCATTTTACTGAGGCCCCCCCTCCTCTTCTCTTGAGGCCCCTGGGCCGTGCTCGGGTGGGTCCATGCGTTCAGACGGCACTGCTTGCTAACTGTGTCAAATTCGTCGTTCGTAATGTCGGAAAAACAAAAAAACTGGAAATTTTGGAAGAATTCAACAAGAATTTTAAATTGATAACGAAAGTTCATCTTGCAAACAGGCCCGTCATTTAGGGGCTTTAGGGTCATTAGGGCCCTGGCTTTTGAAAATACACTAAAAATGGTATATATATACATACATTGAGTACCCTTGTTTTCCCCCTGGAAGAATTTTGCCCCCCCGGAAAAAGTTGCAAACCAGTTGAATATGTTCGTTTCGACTTTTTGAAACGATTATAAAGTAGAGAAACAACCAAAGAGCAAGCTCCTGATTGAAAATCATCTACCGCCAAAAAGTCCAAGATGGGGAAATTTTCGAAGTCGAGAAGACTTTGTTGCAATTTTGTACTCAATGTCGTGTCCCAAAGGTGATGATGTGCTAAATTTTATTTCTTTAAATGATTTGAAATGTGATTTAATTTCCTCTGAAGTATGAAATATTTTTTTAGAACAGAATTGGAATGCAATTAAACACATAAAATTTTATAACATTTTATATGTATGAGGGGGGGGGGGGGTAATTTTTTGGAAAGGCTGTTATATTCACTTCGACTTATACATAAAACGTTTTATAAAACGTTTTGACTCGGCCTCTTGAACGTCGTATAAACGACTGTAACAGAATTGTAAAGTTGCTCAGTTGAATAGATGAAGTGAACATAAATATTTGAATTATTTCAGTTCACACACACAATTTTTCAGGCCGGTGCTTCAACCAAGGCCAATGAAAATAGTTTTCAGTATTATTACTCTAACTTTTTAATTCACTAAATTTATTTATTCTTTTTGCACGCCTGTAGTGAATCGCCTGGCATAACGGAATCGCTTCGTTTTATCAAAAAAATCATTGCATGGAATAACTTCCCGTTAGAGCAGAGCGTCTCAAACTTTTTCCACCTGAGGCGCCCTTTTCCCCTATTCAATGCTTATCCACGAGCTCCACCGGCTCTCCAGACCTGTTTAACAAAGAATATTTTCGAAAACCTCACACCATGACAAAGGTTGGAGGCGCACAGTTTGAGAACTCATGCGTTATAGGAATAATCTTTGATGTTCTAAATTGAAGTCAAACGTTTGGATAGAAATTTTGTTTTGTGTAAAACACGTTTCAAACTGGTTCGTCATGTATAAAGATTCTACAGTAGTTTCATTTGGTGTAGTATGAGTATACTTGCTTGCTTGGTGAACAACGAAACTATAGAGATGCGGTGGATATCTTATCTGAGAGAAACTAAGGATAAATTTGATACTGTGCATATATATCTATATATAATTGATTTTCTGTCTGTGTGTATGTTCTATATACAAATCCACAATTTTAAATTGATCGTCGCCAAAATTTGGATATATACCAAACAGGGCCCGGATTGAACGATAGGCTACTTCAAAAGTTCGTCAGAGAAGGGCAGATACCCGAAATGGACGAAAAATCGTCGGCAACAATGGTTTCTGGGCCTCAATAATCACTTTCGAAATGTTTACTTTGATTACCGTGGTTCCCTAGTAATGCGTTGTACACGTGCCTTTACAATGGCTTGTCACTTCTTTAATCCTGCCAGTATTATATATTTATTCCTTTGTAATGGTTTGTCACTTTTCCAATCCTCCCAATAAATGAAGAAAACACGGGCAGCGCCGGGTATTGTAGCTGTTATTGCTAATATTATGCATGATAAAATTGCAGTGAAATCTCGATATAACGATATTCTGTGGACGAAGAAAAATACCATAATAGAGGTATTATCATTAATCGAGAGACTTTGACATTGAACACTAGCCATCAGGGCCGCAACTAAATGCTTGATCAGCTGAGGTAAGCACATATTTTGACATCCCCCCCCCCATCTAATTTTGAAGAAGAGGCTATGAAAGGTGAATTTTGCGCACTCTGCTAGTCCTGGGCAAGATACCTGCTTGTCCCCCCTCCCCAGTTGCGGCCCTGCCGACCATGGATCGCGATCACCATTGGCGTATGCAAAGAAGGTTTAGGGTTCTAACCCCCCCCCCCCCCCCAGAGCCGAGATTATAGGGAAAATTAATATAAAATTATTGCAGGAAAAAAGAACGTAACCCCCCACCCTCGTGAAAATGGCAATACGCCTATGGCAATCACAAGTTTCTATGAGAAAACCATATCGCCTAACCAATTCGTTCTTTTAACTGGTCCATAGGGGAGCTCTATTATATTGCGTAAAATTATATACAAATCACATGATCATATCTCGAAATGTGATAATATTTATCACACACACACACACACAATTATATTTTATTCTTTAGTTTAAATAGACAGTGAAACCTTGATATAACAATATTCTACGGACCAAAAAAAAAATATTGTGGTAGAGAGATTAAAGAGGTAACATTATCCTCACGTGTGATCAAATTTATGCTATTGTCATTTTTTGTATATGGGCATTGTTAATATTATCGGAAAATACGCTTTTATGTATTTATTCGTTACAAAAAATTGTAATTGATTAGTTTATTTATAAAATTCACTTAGATGTGTATTGTCCCTGTACAGAAGCTTACCGCATAGTGCTTTTGTGTGTCGTACACATAGTGCAGCAATACAAATAACGTTAGCTTTCGGTGATCATTTAGTGAAAAATATTGTGGTAGCGATTTAAAAATTCTCCTAAGAATATCGGGTTATAGAGGCGTTTATCATAGTAGATGATGTCTTTGTACTGAGAGTTTAACATTAAGCCAGGCAATTCCAAACAAGATTTGAAAAAAAAAATCATTGTAGATGTATTTATTATCGATTATCGTTGTAGCGATGTTTTGCTGCATATACAAATACCGTATCGTATGCAGGATTTCTCATGGGGGGGGGGGGGGGAAGAAGGGCATTCAACATTTTTTTCTTCCCGAAAGGGGTTTCTTTTTTGAAAAAAGAAAGTACTGAAAAAATACACCATAATCATTTCTCAAGGTTTGCACAAAATTTTTCGGAGGGGGGGGGGGGGGGGGGGGGCCGCGAAAAATCCTGGCCTGGGGGCCCGGCACTAGCATGTGGGGGCCATGGGTTGGGCCTCCGAAAAATAAATTGGCCTGGGGGCCCATGATACTCTTAAGACAGCCCTGTCAACGACATACGGGGTTTATAAATGCAGTTGATACAGAGTTTATGGATGCTGCTGTCAGGGTTACCTATTTTAGAGCAAAAAAAAAGTCGCCACCTTAGCTCCGACTCCTCCCGTAATTTTCAACGAACAAAAACATTGAATTTGCCCCCCACCCGAGGCTCCCGATTTACCATGGCCGAAATACAATATTTTTTTCTGAAGGGGAAACATAATTTTACTGCCCCTTGACTGTGAAATTCGATAATTTTGCAAATAAATTTAATTGCCTTTTCTTAAATATACCATTCCATCAAAAATGCCACTCGAGGCATTGCCCCCCCCCCCTATTGGATCTGATCACGGTATGTAGCAACCCGGGCCGCAAGTATGAACGAAAATTTACTATCGCCCGGGGCCGGTATCCACTTTTTTTAACGGAAAAAGAGTAAACTCGACACCCTTCCTCGTTCAACACCCGTGGAACCAGACCCCGCCCTCTCCTATTGCGGTCATAACAGCGACTCGAGACAAAAACGTTTTAATAACTTTCGAGGTCTAAAAAAGGGATTGTTTTACACAACACCGATATTAAGTCAACAATCCGGCCAGAAGCGGATAAAGGTCGGTTGTTGACGGCCCCGGCCATAAAAAAAAATAATAATATTAGGCCCTTTAAATTAGGGAAAAAAGTGTAAAGTAGGGGTCAGAGGCGTGCTCGGTGTGCCCATCGTTAAATCCGTCTCTTAAGAGCAAAAATGTTGACGTTGTTTACCTTGATTCCAGAAGGCATTCGATAGGGTCCAACATGGCAAACTCTTGAAGCGTTTACACGAGATTGGAATAGGGGGACAACTTGCTGAATTGGATAGAATTGTGGTTAAGAGATAGGTTGCAACGAGTTATGGTGAACGGGGAATTCTCTGGTTGGACAGACGTCACAAGTGGAGTTTCTCAGGGAAGTGTCCTTGGCCCCATACTTTTTTCACTTTTTATCAACAAACTCGATCAGGGTATCGATGGAATTACTAGCAAATTCGCAGATGATGTGAAGCTAATGGGGGTAATCGGGAATGAAAGCAATAGGGAGTTGCTCCAGACAAACTTAAACAAGATTGCAGCATGGGCAAATGAATGGAGCATGACGTTTAGCATAGATAAGTGCATGGTCGCTCATTTTGGTTCGAACAACCCACGGTTCTCTTACGAGTTGAATGGTGTCACTATCCCGGATGCAACTAGAGTCACCAATTTGGGAATTCTCATTGACGAGCAACTTAAGTTTTCTGAACATTGTTCAGCGGTGGTCAAAAAAGCGAATAGAATGCTTGGTCTCATTTTCAAAAAGGTCTCTTCAAATTCTCCTAAAGTCATTCTTCTGCTTTTTCGAGGCTTAGTTCGTCCTGGACTGGAGTATGCTGTAAGGTTTTGGAGACCATACCTACAAAGGGATATAGACTTGGTTGAAGGGGTGCAGAGAAGAGCTACACGTGTCCTTATTGGCACACAGGGCTTGAGTTGTGAAGGGAGACTTCATTTTTTGAATATGATTACTATTAAAATGTACTTTAAAATTTACAACTTAATTACAATTTAAAACTTAAAATTTACTTTTAAAATAATAAATCGAGAAAACAGAAGGCATGGCAATGGATGAATAACTAATAAATACAACGAAATAATAAGACAGTATGATACAACCTGAGCAGTAGATAATAATCCAAATGATGTAAGCTACAGAAGGGAGGAATAATAATCAAAGAGAGAGAGACGCGCTGGAAATGGAACAACGGCTGTTTAGAATTTTTTTAAAACGCGGTGAACAAAAGAAATATCCTGTTTGGTGAAGCCAGCGCCATCTAGTATCACCCAACGAAACCGGAAAAATTGTTAAAAAATACGGCAACCCGGAGAAGCATTATGACGGTCTTGGCGACTTATCGCGACAAAAAGTCGTGGCGGACCATACTGCATCTGTTCCGGCGTCGAAAAAAAAAAATCGCCAACCTGTCCCTTATACCTATATTGGCCACCACTTTCCTTGGCGATTTTTTCCCAACAATGAGTCACCAGAGCCAACATAATAACACTGGGTAGCTGTATCTTTTAAATTTGTAGAATGATCGATTCCACGTGGCACTAGTTCCATTAAACGGAACAGCTTTGGTATAAGGGACACGCCAAATTGGCGACTTTTTTTTCCAACGATAAGTCACCGTCGTTGGCACGCTCTGGTTCAGTGTTGTTCTGCTGGTTTGTCATTGTTCCAGAATGTTCTATGCTATTCAAAACCTGTTCTGAAAAATTCTATAATGATAGCATATTGGCTTGGAAAGAATTTTGTTGCCAATGAGCAACTGTGAGAGGACCAAAGTGCCAAGGTAAAATTTCTGGTGACAGAAAGATTTTCCAATTTCATTTCAACCTCGCTCATGGAATTAGGTAAGAGTACGGAAGTGTCTGGTGTCCCGCTTGCTGTACCGAGACGGGCTTTTTTTGTTCCTTCAAAATTCACGTGCGTGGGGGACACCAAAATGGATACTTGCTGTGAGTAACAGAGTTAATTTTTGAATTCGGTTGCGGTCCTGGTAGTCCCCTATGTGACAACAAATTCAAAATAGCAGTACAACTCAATATTTAGTGACATTCTTGACCAATACTGTTCTTTTCAATCACCTGCATCGGTAACAATTCTTGCCTACAACTGTATGAGGATACAAACACATTATCTACACCAGGGCTTCAGGTCACATAAATGCCAGCTGTCAGGTTACCATGGTAAATAAAAAAATTGACATTGGCATAAAATTATTGGGTATATCAGCATAAATTATGTAACAGCTATCTGCTGCACCAAACACAATAGACAAAAAGTCACCACAGAGGTAACTGACGCTATGGAAGCCGGGGGGAGAAAAAGAATGAAGGCAAAGACAAACATAACCATGCCGAATACCAACAAGCTTAATAACAATAGAAAATATCACTTTCTGGACTAATCAAAACATAAAGTATCGAGATTAAAAATGAAACATTTTCACACTAGAAAGATGGATTACAGGAGTATACCTAGAAAGACGGGATGAGGTCTAAATGACCCCCATAGGTTTTCTTGCAATTTTCGGATACCTTAATGTTTTGAATAATGGTATATCATTTTCAAGACATAGAGTTATAACAAAAAATATAGGGTGAAACCATTGACCTGTTAATATACAGTCGAGTCCCGTTATAGCGAACTCCAAGAGACTGGAGAAATCGTTTCATTACAGCAAAATTCCATTATAAAGGAATTCTAAGGTTTTCTATATTGTTCCTATGTAAACTTATCCAATGGATTAGAAAAGTGTTCGTTAGAACGAGATTTTCGCTATAACAGTATTCTTTAAAACTGGATTCGACTGTATTTTGTTTTTATCTAGCACTCGAGCATTCTGTACAAATCATCTCTCTCGATGCACATTTGCCGCACACTGGTTTTTGCATTGTGTATAAGATTGAAGTGTTTTATTGTCCTTACTTGGCATTTCTGTCGTTTTTTGTTTCCATCAATAGGTGTTTTGCATATTATCGTATTTTGAATTGTAGTTTACAAGTTGAAATAGTCAGCACAGAGTTCTTCACATAACTGCAATATGTAAGTTCGCTGAGTGATTTTTTCCCCTGTCACTTGTCTGTACAAAATCCAAGCAATTATCTCTGACATATCCAAAATATTAGAAAATACATGCATTGGCCATCAACGACTTCTAGTCCTGGTCATGTCGTTTCATCATTTGATCCGCGATGTTGCCTCCATATTTAGTTTTGTTATAGTAGGCAACTGTTTCCGGGGTCTTTTTCCCAGTTTTATCGTTTTCATTGAAACATACATTAGTATGAAATGAACTCAGAAATAGAACATTTTTATTCTTTTTTCCCAGATAGGATGCCAGTGTGATATCAGTTCCAGTTTTGAATACGATTGAGTATAGATCTTGTTTTCCTGTTTTTGCAGTTGGAGGCACTTCAGGACAGTCTTTTCAAAAGGTCTCAAACAAGCTTGTCGATTTCTATTTTAAAAATGCACATAATCTCAGTCAGGGTTGGGTTTTTGCCAGGACAGCAGCAAAAAGTGGGAAAAACAAGGCAAAAATGACAAAAGTATTTAGACCATACCTAAAGAGGGACATCGACTTGGTTGAAGGGGTGCAGAGAAGAGCTGCGCGTGTCCTTATTGGCACACTGGGGTTGAGTTATGAAAAGTGGCTTCATTTTTTAAATATGTTTACATTGGATGAACGCAGGTGTCGAGGAGATATCATCAAAGTGTTCAAAATTTTCAATGGGATGGATAGGATGGACCATGAACTTTTAGTACACCGCCAATCGACTGCTTTTACAAGGAGACACCAGTATTGATCGATAAGGGACAATGCAAGGTTATGGTGTCGCAGGGAATTTTTCTGTAATAGGGTTGTTAATAAATGGAATAGGTTACCCCTGTAGGTAGTAAATTGTAACACAATTGACATGTTTAAAAAGAAATATGATAAACATGTTGGGGTAAATCGAGAATCTATCCATACTTAGTATAAGACAACCATAAGTATTCTTTATGGGCATTGTATAGTATTTTATCCTGTGTATATATTGATTATAATTTTGGTTCATTTTTAATTGGGTTGCTATATTTGTGAAATATATGGCATCTTTTCCTCAGCCACTTCGTTAGGCATTTTGCCTGTTGTGGAGTTATTTCTGCCTGCTCCCTCATTATAATAGCATCACTATATGTTGTTTTTTCCAGACTTTTTTATTTTACTTTCTTGATTGCCAACCCTTTTTATCGGCCACAGAGCTCACCAGGGCATTTCTATGCTCCTTTCTTTGTGGTTCGACTGTAAATGTAAATTTTTTTTATCAATTGTTTAATGCTCTCATTTGTATCAATAATCATACCAGTTTTATAATGGACTGTAATATTTTCATGTAGGGATATAAATTGAAATTGAGTAGAAATTTGGGAGCCTCCTGGAAACTCTGGAAGACTTGGCAGCTATGATCTCACACTATGAAATATTTAAATCCTGGTGACACTCGTTACTTGGCAATGCAGAGTACAGAAAAATAATATGTGATAAATCAAACTTACTTTCCAGTGGATCACTGATTTTCAAATCTTCAATAACTTTGGTACCCAATGCTTGAACAGCTTCAGCTGGAAAAATTAATATTAAGGATATTAAAGGTATACGTTTCAAACTAAACATGTATCGACGTTCATACAAAATCAAATTTTTCTTGTGATGTTCTTGACAAAGCGACATTAAGTCGTCGTTGACAGATGAAACTGCAACTAGATACTTGGTCAGCCGCGGAAAGCATGCATTTCAGAGCTCCCCATGCAATGTAAAAGGAAAAGGGTGAATTTCACAGCTCTCTCTGATCCAGTGTTCAGGCAAAAGGGCCCGCCTGCCTACCACTTACAACCCTACTGATAGACTCAACCTGAAAAGTAAAACGTTCTGAGAAACATGTTCAATGTTGGTAGAAATCATTTTCATGTTGGGTGCTAATTTAAGCCGCAAGATGGTTCAAAATTGATTTTATTCAAACACAAAATTACAAGAATAAAACTATGCATCTCTGTCCAGAACTCAAATCACATGGTTGGCTACAACAAGGCAAAAAACCTCCTTTCCTCTTCAACTATTCTAAAACCCTTGTTCTTAGTCTGCCTTGATCACCACCTACATTTCTAAGAGAAGATTGACCCTGTGACCCTTTCTGAAGCAGTCAGTTCAAATGCTAATGTCCATATGAAGGCAAGCACTTTTATATACTTATGACTTCGATAATGGCTAGGTTATTTCCTGTTTGGCTGTCATGGCTGGGGTAATATTGATTGAATGCTGGTACAACTTTTTTAATGAGTGGTTAGTCTCACTTTAAAAAAACTGTCCTTCAAAATGTATCTGTGTCATGGTGTTGAATAGCTGGTGTAGATTCACGAGGGTCGTTTGATAAGTATGGTAAAAAAAATAGTTTTTTTTTTTTGGGGGAAATTTTTATTTCATTATTCAACATGATCTCCCTCATGGACGGCCGGACCTGACTCAGGCCAAGCTCACAACTGCTGACACTGCCACGAGATGACGACTTATGAAAGGATGATGTCACTCGCTGCTACCATATTAAGGTTTTTAGCAACTGGCTGTTGCGAAAATGAATTTTTTTGGAAAGATAGAAAATTCAACTGCCTTTGCGGGGAATTTAACACGGTGCACACAGGCTCCATGGAAATATTGAGAGATTTGTTGCCTTAGTCTAGTGGTCTAGGAATTTAACCCGGAAAGTGAAAAAACATGGGGTTGTTTCCTAGCAAAGGCAGTTGAATTTTCTCTACAAAAAAATTCACCTTCCCAACAGCCAGTTCTTAAAAACCTTCATTATGGTAGCAGAGAGCGATCATTTCAAAATAGCCTTTGTCTTTGGTGCCATTTCACCATGCTCCATCCATTGCTTTGACATTGTCTCGTGACTTTGGTGTACAGTGGTGAATCCATGTTTTACCCATAGTCAAAAATCAACACTGAAAATCTTCAGGGTTATGGGCCAATATTGACAAATTTTCTTTTTGAAATGTCTTTTGTATTTGCTTTTGATCAATCGCCAGGAATTGTGGTACCCACCTTGAACAAAGCTTTCTCATTTCCAATTTCTCATGGAGAATAATGTGAACCTGTTATATTGAAATACCAACATCAGCTTCTGAAGAACCAACCTTCAATCTGCGAACTTTGATGACGATACCACCCAAACTAGGTGCCCAGGACATTTTTCTTTGGTGGATATAAGGCTCATTTAAACTTGTTGATCCAAAAAATAAATGGTCTTTAATGATGGTGCAGAGTCTCTATGAACTTATTCTAATTCAGCTTTGATTTAGATAGGTAGATAGATTTGATAGATTTTTTAACAACATTTAAAAAACAATTCACTCAAAAGGCACTTATAATTACCCATTTCCAAAGTAACTGCATAATCCGAACTTAAAACAAAGCTTTTTTGTGATAAAACTTGTTGTGACGTGTTTTGAAGAATGATACTGATGTGCAATAAATGTGAAAGACAGAGATTTATGTTACTTAACAAATGACTATTATATTATCATTATCATTAATATTATCATTATATTATATTATTATATAATATATATCATTATATTATCATTATATTATCATTTTGTTCTCCTAAAGTCATTCTTCCGCTTTTTCGAGGCTTAGTTCGTCCTGGACTGGAGTATGCTGTAAGGTTTTGGAGACCATACCTACAGAGGGACATAGACTTGGTTGAAGGGGTGCAGAGAAGAGCTACGCGTGTCCTTATTGGCACACAGGGCTTGAGTTATGAAGAAAGACTTCATTTTTTGAATATGTTTACATTGGATGAACGCAGGTGTCGAGGAGATATGATCGAAGTGTTCAAAATTTTCAATGGGATGGATAGGATGGACCATGAACTTTTAGTACACCGCCAATCGACTGCTTTTACAAGGGGACACCAGTATCGATTGGTGAGGGACAATGCAAGGTTATGGTGTCGCAGGGAATTTTTCTCCAATAGGGTTGTTAATAAATGGAATAGCTTACCCCCGGAGGTAGTAAATTGTAATACAATTGACACGTTTAAAAAGAAATACGATAAACATGTTGGGGTAAATCGAGAAGCTATCCATTCTTAGAATAAGACAACCATAAGTATTCTTTATGGGCATTGTATAATATTTTATCATGTGTAATTGCATTTTTAATTGGGTTGCTGTATTTTTGAAACATATGACAACCATATTTTTATGGGCATCTTTTTATCAGCCACCTCGTTGGGCATTTTGCCTGTTGTGGCGTTGTATTTGTATTTGTATATCAATATCATGAATCAATTATTTTTTATCAGCATTAACATAAATTCTTTCATAATCAGCAAATAACACTGCTGGCTTATTTAATGAAATTATGCACGTTTCTTATTGTCATCACATGTTAGCATTCCCACACTATTGGAATTCAATTGGAGAATTTTCAAATTTAAAAACTAAATACATATATACACACACATACCAGTGGGTAAAGTCTTGAGAATGGCAACAATATCGGCAGTACGGTTCCCAGCCATCATTGTACCTTTTTTAAATGATCCAACTTGTCTAACCTCTTCAATTTGCTGTGGAAAAAGAAGAAATATCAGCATTTACTTTAACACATAAACAATTATTATGTAATATGCACAACCCACAAGACGAGAACCATGTCACCCACAATGCATGCCGCTTCGAGATTTAGAAACCACGATGGTTACAAAATTGTAAGCGACATGATTAATTGGATCTCTATATGTGCATATACAGTGAACTGCTTATATAACAGTATAGTAGAACTTCGATTATCCAAAGGGTGTTCGGAAAAGTGAAAAGTGTGGAAAATTGATTTTGAAACTAACATGATGATGTGAGGAATAAACTGAATTTAAGATGAATTCGTCACACAAAAAAATGACAGCCAAATCTGCTCCCATTTACATGTTTGTTTGGTTGACAATCATTTATAACTGCATACACTGTACCCAGATCCGCTCCCTACTTACATCTATAGCTCACAGGTATGGTATGTACAATTCTTTGGAAGCAAATTATTGTACAATAGAGCGAAGCTATTGAGTTGGGAAAAGAATATTCAAGCAGTGCCATCTTAACACATGGGCCCGGCGACCTCAAGAGAAGAGGGGCCTCACAAAAATGAGAAAAAAATAAAAGTTTTAGAGAATTCGCCAGGTAGGGCCTCAGTACAATAACTTGGCCCAGGGGCTCATGATGCTCTTAAGACGGCACTGGATTCAAGTTCCAAGAAAATACCAACTGTTGAGCACTATTGACTATAGAAAACTGAAAATGAGTTAGGTTGAAAAGGTGTTCAATTGACTGAGCTGTTCAGAATATTGATGTTCAGATAAACCAGGTTCTACTGTACTTAAGGGATTGGAGAAATGCTCGTTATAAAAGAGATAGTGTTACAGTTGAAATATATTAACATGATGAGAAATGCACCAGAATCCGAGAATAATATCATTATATAGGATTTTCACTTCACACAAAAGCAGGAAAAACATTTGCACACACTCAATACTACTAGCGATAAATAAATGCACACAGTACTCACACAGGCATCAAAATTTCCAGGGGCTAAAGCAAGATTATCCAATACAGTTTGGATTTTGGTGACCAGATTCAACAATGCTGTTTGTTCATTGGGAGGAGATGATAAATCCTGATTCCTCTTCAGGAGGGCCTGAAAAAAATTAATTAAAAAATATGTAAATTAACGAGGAATGAATATGATTATTAGTTGTAACCCAGGTTCTATTCTGACGAATCCTTCCATAAGTGCAAAAAAATAAATAAATAACTGGAAATGAAATTGAAATATATATTTTTAGAATAATTCAGTTGGGGAACGAATCAATTACTTCATAAAGAAGCTGTTCGATTTTGTAATCCATTTGTAGTATACTGCATGACAACGTATCAGTTGACTGTGAAACCTGCATATGAAAAAAATATAGTTCTAGAAGAGTTGCTTGTGCTGTGTCAGAAATTCCCCCACTGGATTCACTTTTAGATGCATGGTGATACAGTGAAAAATGGGTAATTGCTTTGAATTTAAATCAGAAGATATTATTGAAAGAGCTAAGATTTTTTTAAAGAAATGGAAAATCAATCAGAAGGGAATCATATAAATCAATCTATTAGTAAATTTATAAATGTGTGCCTCTAGCTTTTAATTACTATGGATCTTGCTTATAACATTTTTCAAAAAACTTTCATAAAAAAACGTAAGCAGAAAAACACTTTAAACAGGAAATCTTAATGAGAATTATTTAGAGTTGGGATGACGAAAATAAGTTGTACTAAGTAGAAAAACGTTCTAAATGGGAACGTTATAAGTGGGATCGACTATATATTGGTTTTAGATTTATTACATGTGCTAAATTCCACACATGAAATCCTCAGAGGCTTTCCCTACTAGTAGATATTGAAAGTAAATTAACCTTTGGATGGAACATGTTTTTAAGAATGAATCATTTATTTGATTCACAGAAATACCTCCTCCTACCCAGAACATGGCCCGCCACTCTATCTCAACGAAGAGATATAAGCAGGTAATCAAAGACCTGGGGCATGCAGTAAAAAATTCATAGAGAAACCAGTGAATTATGGGAAGGGGGGGGGCATACTTTTTTTTCAAGATAATTTTCTTCGACAGGGACCCACTTTTACTCGAAAGTTACCCACATTTTTTGAATACCCTGGGTCCCGGGAGCTAGGTAAATTAGAGTACAGCTGCATCTCTTTGCATCGCTGGCATCATGACTAGCTGCAAACTTTTTAGAATACATGTGCATAGCTGCCAACTTTTGAAAATGAAAATTCGGGAGATTTCGCGCACACCCGTATTTTATGCTAAAACCACTCCCTAATAAATACAATAGGGATTTTTCCAAATAAAATAGGGATTTTCCAAATATAAAAGTTAGAGCGTAGGGAATAAAATACCTACTCAAAAACTGAAGTCAAATTAAAATAGGGATTTTACACACATGGAAGTTAAACCCTTGGGAATAAAATTCCTACGCAAAAAACAAGTGAAATTGGAGGCCAAAACTTCAATGATGTAAAAATAAATATTCTGCGTTAATATAAAAAAATATGTTTTTGCTTATCAGTATTCGTGTTTTGTTATATCGCACGTTATAACAAAAGAAATTTTGACCACATGCGCGTGACTATAATCTTCAATAATTATCCAGGACTATTGGCTGCTAAGTCATTTCCCTGCACGATAAGACAAACAACTTTCTTGTTACCATCAGAGGGTTTGTAAAACTTCCTTAAAAAGGGAATTTCCCCATTTACGACGTGTGACGTCATTTCGAAAGGGAAAAAAAGATGCCCCACAAGAAATTCCTTAGGGATTGTTTTCATAAGCGGGGATTTTTTTTAATGAAGTAGGGAATTTTAAGGGACAATTAGGGATTTTTGTGATTTTCGTAAAAAATTCGGGAGATTTAAGAACTTTTCGGGATGTCGAGCGATGAAGGTAAAATTCTGGAGATTCCCGAAAAATTCGGGAGACTTGGCAGCTATGCATGTGAATCCAAATTTTACACTGAAACCATACACAAACAAATATAAAAGGGATTTTTCGAAGGATTTTTCATAGTCAATTTCACTTACAACATTCCCGCTTATAATGTTTTCCCACTTGGAACAATTTATTTTAGTGGTCTTAACTCTAATTCTTGAAATTTCCTGCTTACAGCATTTTCATGGTCGTTTTTTGAAAAGCATTATAAGCAGGATCCACTCTAAATTCTCTTTAGGAATATTTTCCCCCTAACGGTAAGGATATTTTTCAATCCTGGTTAAAATCCAAAAAGTAGAAGCATTTTCAACGAGTTTGAGTTTCTTGCTTGTGTTTTGCTTTTGCTCTGCTCTTTAATACCAAGAAACCTGGAAAACTTTTCTAATTTTACATTTCACCTCAAAGATGTGAATAACATAGAAAAGTTTTCAAACACAAGTGTTCAAAAGCACATAAAATATTTTTGATGCATAAAATATATCTGAATAATTTATTATTTACCTGGGTGATCATGTTATCGTCAGGCAATGGCTTCACACGAGGGAAATACGACTCGCACTGAAAAATGACACAAAAAATTTTTAATTATAACTGTTTTAAAAATGATTGAATTTTGTCACTCCTTGCTGAAAAAGTTCCAGGAAGACAAACACAAAACCAATTTTATCAATGTAATAATGGATCAGTATGAGACATAACATTGAAGAGCTAGTACTCTAAAATAAAACATTAAAAAGGAACATAACTTCAACCCAGACAACTATAGAAACAGTGAGACACTCAGGCCCTGTTGCAAAATATAACATAAGCACTTGAGACCGCAAGGAGAAACTGTGTGTGTGTGTGTGATAGCTCAGACACAACAATAATTTCTTAATATATTGGAGATTATATTGACTTTTATTACATTAATTTTCCTATCATCTCCTTCTAGAAGAGAGACTTGACATAAAAAGATGGCCATAAGAGGTTATTGCACAATGAACCAGTAATGGCCATCTCTTTGGCCACTGCATACGCTAGTTTGTTTAGGCACCGACAGTTGTGGGCATACAATGTAAATACTCCAGTAATGGTAACTTCTTTGGCCACCACATCTGCTAGTTTCTTTCCCTGGATATTTTTGTGGACTTAAACCCATACAATACACTCAGGCAACTTCAAGAGTTCACCATGTTGGACCCGATCGAATGCCTTCTGGAAATCAAGGTAAACAACATCTACATTTTTGCTCTTACCCAAAGACTTAGTCACTAGATCATAGAAACAAAGGAGGTTAGTTACACATGACTTCCCCTTCCTGAACCCATGCTGATTATCCGACAATACATTATTCTCGTCTATCCATTTCACAAACTGCCTTTTGATAGTAATTTCCAAAATTTTCAAGAGGGAGCTCGTCAAACTAACTGGAAGATAATTGGACACAGCTTCTCTACTACCCTTCTTAAATATCGGAACAACATTAGCAAGTTTCCAATCTCTTGGGACGATACCCTCAGCAACACTACTCCTGTATATCTGTGTGACTGGCCCTAACAATTCATTAGCACATTCCCTGAGGACCCTGGGATATATATCATCTGGTCCTGGTGCTTTGCTCGCACATACATTTTTTAGAAGATTTAGGACCTTCACATCTTCCACTTGAATATCGTTGAGGATTTTATTTCCCCATGCAACACCCGTATATTGAATATCATTATCTCCATTAAAAACCGACGCAAAAAAGTCATTGAAAGCACTACACATGTCAACATTGCTCTGTAACCTAGAGCCTCCTATCGAGAGGGGGCCAACCGTCCCCTTACATCTATTATTGATGTATTGAAAAAATTATTTTGGGTCAGAGCCAATGTTATCTGCCAACCTAGATTCAACTTCCTTTTTACTATCCCTTATCGCTTTCTTCAACACTCTTCTTTTACATGGTTCGTACTCTTCCAAAGAAAAAAAACTCGAGGACTATTCAAGCACTTTTCAAGGTAAAACTTAAAAATTCAAGGACTTTTTTTTACAAAAGCATATTTTTCACATGAATAGGCGCATATTTAACTTTGATTAAAACTTTCAGAGATTACATTTCTACCTACTTTATTTCACAATATTTTTCTCATAAAATAGGCCACATACACATATATATCATACAAAACATATGACACATTGAATAACACAGTTCGTGCCTGTCAATTTCCTCATTGAAACGTAGTTTAGTCTCTAAATATTGCAATTAATTTCATTTTAAAGACTAAAAAAAAGAACTCTTCTAAAGATAGAAAAAGATTAAATTATTTCTTTCATTAATTCTGAATTTATTTATTTCATTATTGCTGGAATAATTTTTTTCATTAATTCTGGAATTTTTTCATCAATTCTGGAATTTTTTCATCAATTCTGGAATTATTTCTTTCAACAATTCTGGAATTATTTCTTTCAACAATTCTGGAATTATTTCTTTCAACAATTCTGGAATAATTTTTCATTACTTTTGGAATAATTGCTTTCATCAATTCTGGATTTGTTTCTTTCGCTAATGCTGAATTCTTTTATTGATTCTAAAATTATTTCATTAATTCTGGAATTATTGCTTTATTAATTTTGGAATTATCTCTCATTAATTCTGTAATTTTTTCTTTCATTAATTTTGGAATCATATCATCGATACTAAAATTATTTCTTCCATTTATTGTTTTAAACTCCTTTAAACAACTATAGATGCCATTCGAAAATAACGGAGATGCGCCGACATTCAATGCGTCACGTGATCTTCCCAGTAATTATGTAGACCACTGACGTCATACCAGCGCCGGTACTAGAACGCGGGAGGTGGGCAACTGCCCCGGGTGGCAATTTTTAGGTGAACACCGTTATAAAACTATCGAATTCCGAATTGGTGGGGGCGGCAAGACAATACAAAAATCCTAGTTATGGCCCTGCGTCATACTCCCGCCAGTAATATAAGCTCAATTGATTTAAGCGCCGATTCACCCATTGAAGTACAGCTTGCATTTGGCGACATTTTTGTCTGGCACACTCAGCAACTAATCTTGATAGAAGGGATTTTTCAGCCACACAAGTAATTGAAAGTACACACACTTGTTACTCATTTTTTGTTTTCTTTCTTTAAAGAACCTTATACAACCTTAGACAGCATGGGCGGAGATACGAGGGGGGGATGTGAAGTTGACTGATCTAATGTATATATGCATATATGAATTGACATCATCATCGTGTCCCCCCCCCCCCAGACTTCCAAGTCAATCTCCGCCTATGGTTGACAGTAATCAGAGGAAGCTTCGCTCACTTACGGATCGAAAGGCTGAAATTATTTCGGCAAAAATTATGACACTTTTTTTATTAAGATATTGATTTCTCAAGTGCTCCAGAAAAAATACCTAGTACAAAAGTTTAATGACTTCCAACGACTCCAAATACGTCTACATACGATCACAGGATACATGCTACCATAAAAGCCGGGTTTTGATAGAAGTGGGTTGTTGCAATACCTTCTAGAGCAGAAGGACTTCTATTCTAGAAATAGGTATTGGTTGGTTGTTGGGGGGCCAGAGCGTGCAGACTGAGCTGAAGAAAAAAACCACGATCGGAAGTTCATTTTGAACTCTAGCTTTTATTCCATAAAAGTTGCAAGGAAAAAAAACAAGATCATTTACGATCATAAAAGAAATAAATAAATAAAACGGCCGACAAATAACAACCGGCAATCTCAGGGAGAAAAAAAACAATCCGACATAGACGCGGAAAAAAACCAGCCTACAGTACAAAGCCGAGCCCCCGTGAGGGTGAGAGCATGCCACCAGCGATTTACATATTGCGTCGGGCCGAGCGGTTCCACGTGCGCAGAGAATAAAAAGGGAAAAAACATTCCAACATAGGTTTTTGGCACCGCATGAACCGAACTGTATCATTTCGCATCGAAACGTTTTACATAATCACACTACGTTTGTGTATTCCAACCATGGCGCATCAGCTCACGGCCCTGCTATCAGCTACTCTGTCATCTGCATGCTCTGGTTTGAAAGGAAGCATCGAGCTCGATGAAGGGAAGTGAAAGAAAACAAAAATGAAGAGAAGATCGGTAAAATGAGTGGCGCACAACGCATTTGACTCCTCCAGAAACAGTCAGCCAATCACGCCCAACGTAAAACACTGCCGTGTGAGGCTTGTTGCGCTCTCTAGGAAAACAGTCGAACTTGTTTTCTTATTATTGGTGAGTGGACGGCGTGTCACGCTGGGCGATTCACTTTGCACGCGGCACAAAAAACCTGCTCCTATGAAAACCCGGCTTAATAATAATGGGGAAAAACTTGCTTTAAATCCAATTATCCAGGGTTATTGGCTGCTAAGGCTTTTCCCCTGTGCTTTGCACTTTTTTAAGGACGTCACTTACGAAGTAAAAAAAAAAAAAGTGGCGAAAACTATTTCGGAAAACACAAATTTTTCAAGGACTCTCACAGAATTCTTAAAAAAAAAATTCTTTTTCACTTACTCTTATTTATTTTCAAGGACTTTCAAGGCCTTGAAAATGAACTTTTTTTTTCAAGGACTTTTAAAGGTTTTCAAGGACCGTACGAACCATGTTTTATCAGTAAACAATGATAGGTCGCCTCGTCCACTTTTATACTCTCTGAATGCTCTTTTCTTTTCAAGATAGAGGTTACGCACACTATCCGTGAACCATAGAGGGTGTGATGTACAAACACACCTTTTTCGAACAAAGGGTATGACGTTGTGCAAAACAGAGGACAGTTTTGTACTAAATTCCTCCCATTGACTTACCACCCCTACTGATTCCAACCGGTCTTTGAAAACTAGCATTTTTTGATCGTCTAGCATTTTTTGTGCACGTAATAAATATTTCAAAAATGGATGCTGTGTTTTTTCTCTCTGTGAAGATCCCACATGAATTCAACCAACATTGTGAGGTCGCTTATGCCCTCAGCAGGGGTGGGAAGTGACTAAGTCCATTTCGGAGCAGCAAAAGTCAGGATTCGGAGCAGTTTTGGAGCAGCAAATTCAGGATTCGGAGCAGTTTTGGAGCAGCAAAATATAGGATTTGGAGCACATATTTACAATTTGGAGCAGCAAAATTTTAGCAAGAATATTTTCGTTAACCCTCAACCCTTTTCAAAATAAAACAACTGCACTGTCTTTTGTTATCAAACATTTTTTCATCAACTTGTTTTTTTGTTTTTGGTATTTCAGGATTTTGATACATTGTTTTGTTAGATTGGAAGCAGAGTTTAAGCTACGGCCGCATTTTGCGAAAAATGCGAAAGAAAAATTGTATAATGCAGAAAAAGTAATAGCCACTTCCGCAAAAATGCTTACAGGAGGTAGGCAACGAGTAGACATCTAACCATCAAATCATTACATTAGGGGTCATTCAAGTATTACGTCAGCATCGAGGGGGGGGGGGGTTTTGAAGGTTGCTTACGTGATCAACGACCCTTTTTTTTTTTGAAGATATGAAATATTCTAAGCTGCTAACTAAATTTTGCTGACAAGGGGTGGAGGGGGTCAGTGTTTTGCTGACAACAGGGGAGGGGTGGAAAAATGGCTAAAAATCTGCTGACGTAATACTTGAATGGCCCCTTAGCATCGTAGCATTTTGCTAAAGCCTTTCCTCCCACTTTCGTTTTTTGGCGAAAGGAATTTTTTATCCAGCTTAAACCCTGATTGGAAGAATTATGTAATTACATAGATTTATGTATTTTTGCTCAAATGAAGTATATATTTTATTTATGTTTATAGTTTGTGTAATTATCAAGGTATAATATTTGTTTAATTTGAGTTTGTTTGAAGAGATAATTAGTACATATACATTTTTAGAAAGTGCCATCAGTATATGTAAATTAGCAATTATGTGATCACTCATTATCCTCCAATCAGAGTAAGCCCAGGGGATTCTGGGAAAATTTCCCTTTTATATAGTAGATCCATATATCAGTAATTGTGTATTGGAGATGTAGGAGGTTCAGTAGAATATAGTCTGGCTATTTTTATTAGCATTTATTATCTTAATCTATTATCTGGCTTATTTTGTGCATGAAATTTTTCGCACCAGTCTATTTAAGATGATTTTTGCTTACTGAGAGCAACTATTTGCTGTCTGGAGAGAACAGCAGCCGTTCAAATGAGCTAAACATTTTGTAAAAGTTTTCAATTTTTCTATACTCTGAAAGAAATTGTTGCAAAATGGGAGAGAATTTCGGAAGAATCAACACGATGTTTTGCGATTCATCACTCATTATTTGACGAGATCGGTGATCTGACACATTATTTGGCGATCCGACACTCGTTATTTGGCGATATTGGCAATTTAACATTCGTTATTCGGCGACATTGGTGATTTAACACTCATTATTCTGCAAAGTTTCTGAATTATTAGCGCTCGGTAATTCCGCAGACATGCGGTTTTTACTCCCGGAATGAATTTTTTTTTTTCACAAAACATCGGGATTTGAAGCAATGACGGTCGACAGTGACGGTTTCTGCTGCTTCCAGTGGCGACTTTTTTTATATTTTTTGAGAACGGAAACTGACTAGCATTTGCGCTTTAAAGCTGAAAGACCACTACAAGCCATCTGCAGTTGCATGATCACGGTTATTATCGGGGTTCCACTTTCCATCGTCAGGGTTCATACAAAATTTTCAAAATGAAAAGTAAGGAGTTTTTAAGGACTTTTTAAGGAGTTTCAAACAGTTTTTAAGGAGTCATGGCAAACTTCATAACTTACAAGTTTTACAGCAAAAAAAAAAGGGGCGGGGCACATATGCAAATTTATTTTGAATTTGCAAACAAACTTTCCCTCTTCTCAAAAATATAGATGTAGAAGTGGTTCAAAAATTACAAGTTTTGATTTGTTACCCGACATCATAAGAATTCATAAAATAATCAATCCACGTACATGCTTTCTGTCATCACCAAAGTGTTCTAAAACCTTCAAGTGTTAGTCAAAAATATAACTCATAATAGCATCACATAAATTATAAAAATTCTAAAAGTGATATTCATTCCCCCTCCAATTACTCAAAATAAAAACCACAGCCAACAAAGATTTTTCTTACAAAATTATTTATATTTGCAGCAACTCTTCAGGGCTCATATAAAATTTTCAAAATGAAAAGTAAGGAGTTTTGAAGGTGTCATGGGGCCACACCCCCTCCGAAAAAAAAATTTCACCACTAGACAATAAAAGAAGCCCACAGAAAAACAAAAGAAGCCCGCATGTGAATTGATTTTCATTTAATTTCTTTTTCAATGTTTCCAAGACTTCAACTTTCAGAATAAAGGGTATGATGGGTAGCAATTTCAGCTGAAAAGAAAGAGATATGCCGTGACTGTACGCACGAGTAACAAGCGACAAGAGAACACAAATTTGAACAGTAACAGAGCATGATGATCAAGATTAGGTATTGAGAAGTGTAGTAAGAAAGAAGAGAGAGAGTTGCGGTAGTATATAGTATTAAAATGATTTAAAGAAATCGGAAGTGATGTAATGAGTTTGCAATAAATTTTGTTTTTATCTTGCTTGAGCTGTGGCCACTTCTGCCAGAGAGAGATACAAATACAACGCCACAACAGGCAAAATGTCCAACGAGGTGGCTAAGAAAAAGATGCCCATAAAAATATGGATGTCATATTTCAAAAATACAGCAACCCAATTAAAAATGCAATGATCTGCGGCATAATCACGGATCACTTATATGACGCGCGGCACAGGGCCAGAGCATTTGGATCCGCTAAGTATTTGAAGATCATTAGAGTAGCTCTGTAGGGGACTCAATAGGGAGAATGTTAGTTCAGGTGCCCACAAACTAGTGAAAACAGGGTTCATACAAAATTTTCAAAATGAAAAGTAAGGAGTTTTTAAGGACTTTTTAAGGAGTTTCAAGCAGTTTTTAAGGAGTCATGGCAAACTTCATAACTTGCAAGTTTTACAGCAAAAAAAGGGGTGGGGCACATATGCAAATTTATTTTTAATTTGCAAACAAACTTTCCCTCTTCTCAAAAATATAGATGTAGAAGTGGTTCAAAAATTACAAGTTTTGATTTGTTACCCAGCATCATAAGAATTCATAAAATAATCAATCCACAAAGATACTTTCTGTCGTCACCAAAGTGTTCTAAAACCTTCAAGTATTAGTCAAAAATATAACTCATTACAGCATCACATAAATTATAAAAATTCTAAAAGTGATATTCATTCCCCCTCCAATTATTCAAAATAAAAACCACAGCCGACAAAGATTTTTCTTACAAAATTATTTATATTTGCAGCAACCCTAGGCACACACACACACTTCCAGCACAACTTCCTAGATAGTAAATTGCCCATAGATGGTAATAGACCTGAGTTGTGCTTGGTTTGAAAGAAAGAAAGCCCCCCCCCCCCGGAAATCACTCACTCAAACAATCTGGGAATGTGCCGCGGGCCGCTCAATTTAAGTAAGAATTTGCCAGGAGCCACTTAATTCATCTGTAAGTGTACCGGCGCCACTTGAGGCAGGCCACATTTAAGCCATGTGTTGAGCACATGTATGCTTTAAAATAAGGGGCTGTTCAAGTATTACGTCAGCAAATTTTTGACTCACCCCTCTTGTCAGAAAAAGTCAGCAAAACTCTCACCCTCCCTCTGTCAGCGCTCTGCCCCCTTCCTCCTAACGCTTATTGGTGGAATCTGAATCAGGGGCTTCCCCCCAGATGATCAAAAATTTATTTTTTTAAATCCACAAAATATTTTTTAAAAGAATTGTAAAAATATTTTTTACAATTTCGAAACAAAACAAGTTATATATGGTATTATAATCAATTTTTGTTAATTTCAATGCTATTTGAAGGCTAAGAACCCAAAATTGCTCAAGAAATTCATTGTGACCCTACCTCTCTAAGCCCTTGGTAACCCTTGACCCGCGGTAAACATTCGGCCTGTGCGGACCAAATGTGGCCCTGGCGTTATGTGGTTTGTCCCTAAATCTATTTTTGTAACAATGAACTAAGTGACACATTTACAGATCGCTTAAGTGACTCGTGGCACAATTCCACACCATTTAAGCGATCTGTGGCACATTAAGCGATCCCTTGAGTGACATGTGACAAAGTTTTAGAGCATTGGTCCTGCCACCAGTGCGGTTCTACATCACTCATGTTATCTGCGGCACATTCCCAGATTACTTAAGTGATCTGCGGCATAATCACGGATCACTTATATGACGTGCGGCACAGCTCCAGAGCATTTGGATCCGCTAAGTATTTAAAGATCACGAGAGTGGCTCTATAGGGGACTCAATAGGGAGAATGTTAGTTCAGGTGCCCACAAACTAGTGAAAAGTTTTACTCGTTTTTCGTGCACCGAGTAAGACGCCATTAAGAATATTTCATATTTTTTATAAAGGGTAAGAATCATCCAACCCCCCCCCCCCCGTCATCAAATCGAAAATCCACCATCCATGCTGACGTAATACTTGAATGACCCCTAACATAAAGATACCCGAAAGTTATTTTCTGAAGGTTAAAAAAAAGTGGGTTTAGCTATAGCGGCTGGTCGGTCCCCCCCCCCCGCCCCTCCTGTAAAACCAGACGTGGCTCGGGCTGTCACTTTTAAAAGCCGGGTTTTACTAGCGGGTTTTCTATGCCACGTGCAACGTGAATCACCCAGCGCAACACGCCGTCTATTCATCAATATGAAAAGCAGTACGACTGTTTTCCTACAGAGCACAATACGGCTGACGACAGCGCTTTACGTTGGGCGTGATTGGCAGACTGCTTCTGGGGAGTTAAGCGTGGTGTGCCGCGAGTTTCAGCGACCTTCCCTTCATTTTCGTGTTGTGTTTCTTCCCTTTAAACCGGAGCATGCAGCCGATAGAGTAGATGACGCCAGGGTCATACACTATATAGCCATCCTGAGCCGATGCGCCACGCTTGGAAAACGCAAATGCGTAACCTCGTTATGTAACTCATTTCTGCCGACACGAAATGATCCAGTTAGGTTCACGCGGCGCAAAAAGCCTACTCCTAGGAAAACCTGGCTTCAGGGATGAACGCTCGTTACGGGATCCCAGGAGAGAGAAACCCATTGTCTCTCATAGAATCTCTTGTGTGTGGATAGAGCCTGTTCCTCTTTTTTTTGCCTTTTTATTTACGGCAACCAATCTGCGAAACAAATTCACTTTCTCCACTGGACTTCAGTTTTTAGCAATTTAAGGTGCGGCGGCGAAAAGATACGCTTGTTGTCGTCCCTTACTCCAGTGGAACTGAATTTTTTTTCCTTTCTTCTTTTTCAGTAGCGAGTTGTAATGTGAATAAAACACATAAAACACGTCAAAAAAACTGCGGAAAGCAGTGACATTTTGCGGTTCCTCGGAATTTTTGTAGTGAGATATTGGCTGTAAGCAAATGGGAAAAAGGGATAAAATAGGAATAGCAGGAGAGAATTGCGGTTAAAAAAAAAAGACGATTGCGGTGAAAGTAGGAAAAATAGGAAAGGTGCGAGGTCTGCACTCAGTATACTGCGTAATATAGGAGGTTCGAGACATCGTTTCGCCGCATAAGTAAAAACTTAAAAAAACTTTCTCACCACTGGGCATGGGGGAATTTTCAACCACTGGTTCAGCGGAGTGATGTCGTTCTACGAACCATCAATTTCCAATGCTGACCAGTTTGCGACATAGGCAGGAAAACACGTCAAAAAATCACATTTTTAAAAGCAAAAGCATATAATCGTATTAATTTACTAAATACGACAAAATCGTAACGGTTGGCAGGTACGCACAACCATTGGATGTTCCAATCCCATACCCTGCTTTCACATTTCCTATTACAAAGGGAGAGAGCGTATTTTTTTCTCTTTTCTTCCTCTTTATATTCGGGGGAAGCTTCCTCTTATTTTTCTAGGCAATGCTATTCATCACCATGGGGAATGCCTATTCTAAGAAAGATCATCCTTTCAGAGGGGGAAAAAAAAGACTTTTTCAGGCATGGCTGCAAAAAGTAAGGAGTTATAAGGGCCCTTCCAGAGGGAAATGAAAAGTTAGGAGTTTTTAAGGAGTTTGTAAGGATGTGCGAACCCTGGAAAAGTTTTACTCGTTTTTCGCGCACCGAGTAAGGCGCCATTAAGAATATTTCATATTTTTTATAAAGGGTGGTTGATGACGTAAGAATCATCCAATCCCCCCCCCCCTCCACGTCATCAAGTCAGCAAATCGAAAATCCCCCATCCATGCTGACGTAATACTTGAATGACCCCTAACATAAAGATACCCGAAAGTTATTTTCAGAAGGTTAAGGTTAAAAGGTTAAAAAAAGTGGGTTCAGCTATAGCGGCTGATCGGCTCGTCCTCCCCCCTCCCCTCCTGTAAAACTAGACGTGGCTCGGGCTGTCACTTTTAAAAGCCGGGTTTTACTAGCAGGTTTTCTATGCCACGCGCAACGTGAATCACCCAGCGCTACACGCCGTCTATTCATCAATATGAAAAGCAGTACGACTGTTTTCCTATAGAGCGCAATACGGCTCACGACAGCGCTTTACATCGGGCGTGATTGGCAAACTGCTTCTAGTGAGTTAAGCGTCGTGTGCCGCGCGTTTCAGAGATCTTCCCTTCATTTTCGTGTTGTGTCTCTTCCCTTTAAACCGGAGCATGCAGCCGATAGAGTAGATGATGCCAGGGTCATATACTATATAGCCATCCTGAGCCGATGCGCCACGCTTGGAAAACGCAAATGCGTAACGCCATTATGTAACTCATTTCTGCCGACACGAAATGATCCAGTTAGGTTCACGCGGCGCAAAAAGCCTACTCCTAGGAAAACCTGGCTTCAGGGATGAACGCTAGTTACGAGATCCCAGGAGAGATAAACCCATTCTCTCTCGTGGATAGAGCCTGTACCTCTTTTTTTTTTTTTTTTTTTGCCTTTTTATTTACGGCAACCAATCTGCGAAACAGATTCGCTTTCCCCACTGGACTTCAGTTTTTAGCATTTTAAGGCGCGGCAGCGAAAAGATACGCTTGTCGTCGCCCCTTACTCGAAATTTTTTTTCCTTTCTTTTTCAGTAGCGAGTTGTAATGTGAATAAAACACGTAAAAAAAACTGCGGAAAGCAGTGACATTTTGCGGTTTCTCGGAATTTTCGTAGTGAGATATTGGCTGTAAGCAAATAGGAAGGAGGGATAAAATAGGAACAGTAGGAGAGAATTGTGGTAAAAAAGAAGACGATTGCGGCGAAAGTAGGAAAATAGTAGGATAAATAGGAAAGCTGCGAGGTCTGCACTCAGTATACTGCGTAATATAGGAGGTTCGAGACATCGTTTCGCCACATAAGTAAAAACTTTCTCACCACTGGGCATGGGGGAATTTTCGGCTACTGGTTCAGCGGAGTGATGTCGTTCTATGGACCATCGATTTCCAACGCTGACCAGTTTGCGACATAGGCAGGAAAACACGTCAAAACTAGCGATTCGGTAAAAAATCACATTTTTAGAAGCAAAAGCGTATAATCGTATTAATTTACTAAATACGACAAAATCGTAACGGTTGGCAGGTATGCACAACCATTGGATGTTCCAATCCCATCCCCTGCTTTCACATTTCCTATTATAAAGGGAGAGCGCGTTTTTTTAAAATCTTTTCTTCCTCTTTATATTGGGGGGAAGCTTCCTCTTATTTTTTTAGGCAATGCTATTCATCACCGTGGGGAACGCCTATTCTAAAAAAGATCATCCCTTCAGAGAAAGAAAAAAAAAGACTTTTTCAGGCGTGGCTGCAAAAAGTAAGGAGTTATAAGGGCCCTTCCAGAGGGAAATGAAAAGTAAGGAGTTTTTAAGGAGTTTGTAAGGATGTGCGAACCCTGATCGTGAAACCCCGATATATTAAATGAGGCGATAGTTTAAGGGGCAGTGGAATAAAACACGCTCTTCTCGGAAAGAATCGTTTCGCGGCAAGCGGGAACAAAAATTTTTTGCCGTCCTTTCCGATATTCCGGACATAATGAAGGAAAATTCACTATTTGGCGCAATATGTTAATTTTGGCTCAGTGCGGCGCAATTGGCGCAGAGTTCCCACTCCTGCCTCAGTAGATCATGAATATTCAATGCAATCCATCCCTGCATATGCCCTTGTGGATCGTATACATGGATGTCTGGAAACCCTTGGCCCAATAAATGTTTTTGCCGCATCGGAGTTCCTTCAGCACCTACAACGAAACTTTCCAAAACAAGCTCTACAGGAGTGACTGCACATGTTGAAAAGGCGTCCTGCGAATGCAAAACTATTGAACACACTATCGATCAATATTAAGCCGCGTGCACAACAGCCGCAAAATGCGAGGAATATCAATAATGGGTTCAAAACAGAGCACAAGAGCCAAATAATGGTGAATGGAGTGAGGTGTAAGTGATCAAGTAGTTTTTCCCCCATCAGCTCAACAATTGGCACCCACTGTCAGAATCGACGCGCATCGCCAGACAGGAATGTGCATCAGAAGAAAATGGCATCTAAATAGAATGTGCACGAATGAGCCAATTTCTTTACTGATTGTATTACCGAGAGCAGACAAAACACATCTGTGCTGGTAAAATAAAAAACTAAAAGAAACGTTTCGTATATACAAGAGCAGAAACCAAAGGTACATAGTCCGGCCGATTTTCCAATTCTGACAGTCAATGCTCCATTCACCCGTGCAGGGAAGCACAGTAGGGAGCTGACAGGGTTCTAGCCCAGGGACCCGAGATAATTCTCGATTTGTTTTTTCACACTATCAATTCACTATACAGGGGACAGTGTAGAATGTGGCCAAGGCCCGTCGAAAATCTCAGCTTAGGTACTTACTGCAGGATGTGGTTTTCGACCATTGGAATCCTGTGGCAAGGTTGATTTATTTTTCATGGTTGGCCATGCAAACAATTAATGGGAAATAAATGGGTAAAAATGAAACAATAAACCACTCATGGCCCGGTTTGACTGATGTCAGAGCCCGGCGGTTGAGTTTACCCTCTTACTCCAGTAAGAGAAATCACGATGGCCATGACTAGACCAACCCAGAACCCTTCTGAGGGACAGATTTCACATATTCCTTTTCCTATTCACAGTTTTCAAAGTCTGATATTAGATGCTTGTATTTTCCCATACATATACTCATGAACTCAACTGGATTGTATCAACACGAGCTTTAGAGTAGACTAAAGCTGGTGTTGGTTCTGTATATACAGGAAAATAAAAATATCATCTCTCATCTTCCCGTAGATTCTCATTTGTACAATTTTGAAGCTATTCATCTTAGCCTTCAGTTTGTCTTTCTTAAAAGCATTCTTTGGTGTTTTAAAAAAACTTCTTTAAATTTTTGGCAGAAGCTGGAATGAAACAATCAAAAAAACCTATAGGAAATCATGTTTGACTAATGAAGTAATTCTGGAACAAATCATCTTCATTAGCTGAGGTATCACTGTAATATTAAAATACAATAGGCCTATATCATCGTTAAATTTGATCGCCACCATCATGGGAAAAAAATCTTTTGGTGTTACCAATTTTTTTATATTTAAATAATAAATTAATATTAAATAAAATTAAAATAATTAAAATTCAATATCAATTATTTGAAATTACCAATAACTTTATTTTCAATTAAAAACTGCAATTTTATTAATAATTTTGATGAATTTTAAGAAAATTGATATTCAGCCTCCAAATATTCCGTAAAATCAGTATTCGTCCCATCACTAATATTAATCTTTCAATATTATTAATGAATATATGGGTATCTCGTTCTTCTGTATTTTTTGGTGAATCAAAGCATAGAGGAATCTCTTACAGGTTAAAAAATTGTTCATGAGTAAAAACGTGGATACACCTTTGGAAAAAAAATCCACACAACTTACTACGTGAATATCAAACGGCACTCGTGGGATGAATAATTTTGGTTTGTAAGGCCCAGCACGACCGCCTTGAGGTCTTCGTCCTCGTTGTCCACCTCCTCTCATTTTTGATGACAATATGAAATCGAAGATCTAAAAACATAGAACATTTTGGAGTATTTAAAATGGTGTTCAAATATTTGTACAAATTTGGATGCATGTGGGTACAGAATTATTTAAATACTCAAACATGCCAATCACTATTTTATCTCTTGCGACCAGGGCTTGATTAAACAAATAATATCTAAAGATATAAGGGCGAGAATCCAATCATCTCTTGAATGTAAAAATTGAACAATAATCTATACTCTTTTTTTTTAAAATAATGGGAAAGAAATAGTAATCTATTTTACATCATGAAATATAATTCGGGGTGTTGTAGCCCGGTCAATAAGATACTCGCCTAAGGTACCAAAGAATGTTTAGAGGTGTCGCGAGTTCGATACCCGGTTCGTCCTTGTCAGAAAACTTTCCTGACACAAGGGTACAACAAAAAAAACTGAACTTGACCGCAGCAAAAAATTGCTACCACAAGGAGTCTCCCATCGAGGGATTATCGCACCAACCTCTCGATGAGTATAAAAAAAAGCCTGCCGTTCAGAATCAGCAATAAATTGTAGGTCCCAGTTAATTAGCCCTCGTGTGCAGAAAATGATGATGATTTTGCATGGAATTTTTTTAATTATTTGCCAAACACCCTACGAAGGTCCTTCATACCCTCCAAAACACCATATGGAGGTCCATCAATAGGATGTACGTACATACATCTATCCCTCCGTGTCTTTCTGAGATAAAGGAGATACAACAACTTTAACTGCCTTTTGTCCATACGCAATAATTTTATACAATAAAACCTGACAACAACGGCCACTGATGGGAAAATGAAAATGTAGCCGCTATTGGGAAATGGCAGTTATTGGGAATGAAATTTTATTTCTGAAAGAAAAAAAAAACCACTATAAAATTTGCTATCTATATAAAACGTAAAATTATGAGCCGTTCTGTAATTCATTACGATAACTATATTTTTTAATTGACTAAATACTTTAATAACTTTTAAATTAAATTAAAAACTTTAAGTTTTTCTTTTCAAATTTTTAAAATTATTCAAAAAATAAAAATATTTAAAACCATTTTAAATATTTTTTTTACTTTTTAAATTTTTAATCTATTTTTTTTAAACTTTTAAAACTAAATACTTTTATTAAACAACGTTATTCACATACAGCGTTCACTCCAGGGTTGTAAAAAACCCAGCCCGGGCTGGTTTTTTTAGGCAAAATGGGGAAAATTGAATTTTCTTTTTCCACAACCACAAAATATCTAATTTAAACATGTGTACATCTTACATTATGCCTAAATATATATTTTTAGTGCATGTTAAACTATGTATTTGATTAATAAAATAAGAGAATAATTGTTCACTTACAGCCCAGGTGGGATTTTTGGGCAAAATAGGAGGAAAATTGAATTTTCCTTTTCCACAACTTCAAAATATGTAACTTAAACATGTATGTACAACAGGGTGGGTTGAAAAAAAAAAAAGAAGTTTTATTTTCAAATTGCTATAGTGCGGAAAAGTTGCCTCTTTTAATAAGAAAAAAACAACATAAAAAATTTTAAGATCAGTTGATATCTTCCAGTCGTGCACAGTACTTGAAGATTATGAAGATTTGAACGACCCCTTAGAGAGTGTAGATCCCACTTACACAACCCTAGCAATAAAATTTGATCCAAAGGAATCACCATTTTCTGAAACATGCTTTTTTACTGGTGTGATTGCTGCTAACAAATGGTGGGAAAGTATTTCACCTGTTAGTGACATTTCGAAGGAGTTATGCAGACTAAAGGCCCCTTTATACGTACGCTCTTGCGCGCGCGATAGCTGTAAACAAGTTCAGAACCGCCTTCAAGAGTGCGCGTGTAAAGACGAAAAAAGTGTGGGGGTAGAAACGCGCGCAGGAACGAGACATTTCAACGTTCAATCGCGAACTCAAAATCGTACGTCTAAACGCAAAGCAGCTTACAGGCAAAAACGTGGCGAATCCCTCGCTCCCGTGACATCTTCTTTCGTTATCGCTCTTTTAAAAGAAGAGAGAGAAAACAATATTACTAATGTTTTTTTAGCGATATATTCGCTGAAAATATTCACTTCCATTTTTATTTTTCAGAGTATGTGACGATGTTTTTTTTTCTTTTTTGTACGTAATACCTTCTTTTACAGATGATAAATTTATTGAAAGTTACGCTTTAGATTATCGTAATAATTAATTTTTAAAGTTTGATTTGGCCCTTTTATACTCACCTTACGTTATTATTATTACATTTAATAGAGAAGACGTTTGTTAAATTAAAAGTAATTTTACTCGAACGCGGATTGTTTACACAAACATCTTTCTTTTAGTTTTTCTTCAACATCTCAGTCAGTAACTCATTAAAAACGAATGTATTTATAAAAAAAATTTGCTTTTATTTATTAATATATAAATAATTATATAAGTAATTATTTTAAATTATAGTACAGAATTGATATATTAAGTAGCAGAACTTTCTTTGACAGGAAAAGTTTCAATACGGAAAATAAATATTTTTAAACAAGAGAGAGCATCTTAAACAGGAGCCTATTAGTAATTTTTAACTCTTCATCAACTGACAGAACTTTGTAAAGTACTAGGTTTGATAATTTATTATGAACTACCGATATGATAATTTTAACGTGTACAAGGATTTCCTTTTTGCCAAAAGTTGGGTCTCGAAAACAAGGATTTCTAATGCGTGGATAGTATTATAGATACATTTTTCTTTTTTCAAATTTTAAACCTAAAAAAAAAATCAAGGTGTTTCCTTACAAACGTTAAAATATAGCAATTGTATCAAAAACAGTGTTTCCTTTTTTAAATCTTTATTTAGAACTAAAATGACAATAATTGTTATAAACAATGATGTTCCATAAGCGCCAAGGATCTGAAGGCTGGGCCCCCCAATAAATTTTCTTCAATAATTAATGAGCATGCAATGCACCGATCATTCCCCATCCTGCGGGCGGGCTTGAGTCCCGTATGTATGGGGCGAACAGCGCTTATCAGCTCCCTGAATGTTTTCATCATGTCAGCGCCTGGTCATTTTCTTTTTTCTTTCATAATGTGGTAGATAAAGGGTTAAGCGTATCTATTGTGATATTGAAATTATTCATGAATTAAAAAAATAGGGGGCGGTCTCTTCATATTAAATCATTTGTATGCGTAATGTGGATCGTAGATTCATAGTTGTTGATCCTCCGATAAACACGATGTGAGGTTGGTAATGGGCGCATAAGATGACTTTATTCTGTTTTATCTCTTTTGCATAATGCGATATCCATATACAGTGGATCCGGCTCAGTACAACTAATTTTCGTGTTACCAACGCTTGGAGATTTTCTTGCTCATTACGTTTTGTTCATGATGGTTTTCTGAATAACCTTATAAGCGGAATCAACTCACTTTGTTACTTTTTGTTAAATTTTATATGATCAACGAAAAAAAGAAACCCCTCCATTAGGACTTTAAAAACTAACCCGTTTTTTTTTCTGGAGGAGTTCATAAAGCACGCTTCAAGTGATGTCGGTATTCTGCAGAGGGATTTAGTAAGTCCAGTGAAAGGTCGTCCTTTTGTCGGCAGATACTGTTGTACTTCACAATACGTGTTTGGGTTTTTTCCGTCGGTTATTCATTTCTCTACCTTTTTCTTTCCCTCAGCCTCTTTGGTGCTTCAAAGAACACTACCTGTCTAGGCGACTCAGAACTTTAACACCCCCCGTCTAGGCGACTGAAAAATTGTAACACCCTCTGTCTGGTGCCACAAAAATGTAACACCATCGTTTTTGCATACCCCCCCCCCCCCCCCCCAGTATCCAGAATGCAGATTGCCAGCTTCATATATGTAAAAGTTCTTGTCTGTTAAGCACACACTTTTTGGTGAGGAAAGAGGTATGGCTGATTCGCGTTGCTGGAGCAAAGAATTTTTAACGGACTTCATTAATCTGTATAAGGAGTTTCCATGTTTGTGGAAAATAAAAAGTAAAGAGTACAGCAATAAATACATCAAAAATGAAGCTTACGATAAGTTAGTATGCTTTTGAAAGCAATCGTTCCCGGAAGCTGATCGGGACTTCGTTACAAAAAAAATTCAAAGTTTAAGGGGATCCTTCAGAAAGGAACTGAAAAAAATTTCTGACAGCCAGCGGAGTGGGTCAGCGGCTGACCAAGTATATGTGCCAATGTTGTGGTACTTCGAGCTTCTGCTGTTTACGACAGACCAGGAAATACCGACTGCTAGTGTGTCGAATATGGATATTATCATTCCTGGTGGAGAGATTGACGGCAACAGCAGTGAACTGGAAGATAGTCAAATCCATTCTTCATGGACCAGTACACCTATCGAAGGCCAGCAGAATGACCATGAGGAGGAAATTCAACATGAGCAGGTTAGAATATATTTTCAGTACATGACAATTATGTTTAATGTGCAATATTCCAAACGCATAAGTTTAATCTTCACACAGGAAGATTTTGAAGATATATTTTCATGCATTTTGAATGAAACATTGTATGTACTGAATAATTGAAATGCACAGTATTTTCAGTGGCATTCTGCAAGTGCATAATTTGAATGCAAAATATTCTCAAAGTAATATTCTACAGATGTATAATTTGAATGCAAAATGTTTTCAAAGTAACATTCTGCAAGTGCATAATTTGAATGCAAACTATTTTTAAAGTGGCATTCTGCAAGTGCATAATTTGACTGCAAAATATTTTTGAAGTCATATTCTTCAAGTTCATAATTTGAATGCAAAATATTCTCAAAGTAATATTCTACAGATGTATAATTTGAATGCAAAATGTTTTCAAAGTAACATTCTGCAAGTGCATAATTGGAATGCAAAATATTTTTAAAGTGACATTCTGCAGGTGCATAATTTACATGCAAAATATTTTTAAAGTGACATTCTGCAAGTGCATAATTTGACTGCAAAATATTTTTGAAATGATATTCTGCAAGTTCATAATTTGAATGCAAAATATTTTTGAAGTGATATCTTCAAGTTCATAATTTGAATGCAAAATATTCTCAAAGTAATATTCTACAGATGTATAATTTGAATGCAAAATGTTTTCAAAGTAACATTCTGCAAGTGCATAATTTGAATGCAAACTATTTTTAAAGTGGCATTCTGCAAGTGCATAATTTGAATGCAAAATATTTTCAAAGTAATATTCTGCAAGTGCATAATTTGTATGTAAAATATTTTCAATGTAATATTCTGCAGGTACATAATTTGAATGCAAACTATTTTTAAAGTGGCATTCTGCAAGTGCATAATTTGACTGCAAAATATTCTCAAAGTAATATTCTACAGATGTATAATTTGAATGCAAAATGTTTTCAAAGTAACATTCTGCAAGTGCATAATTTGAATGCAAACTATTTTTAAAGTGGCATTCTGCAAGTGCATAATTTGAATGCAAAATATTTTTAAAGTGGCATTCTGCAAGTGCATAATTTGACTGCAAAATATTTTTGTCATATTCTTCAAGTTCATAATTTGAATGCAAAATATTCTCAAAGTAATATTCTACAGATGTATAATTTGAATGCAAAATGTTTTCAAAGTAACATTCTGCAAGTGCATAATTGGAATGCAAAATATTTTTAAAGTGACATTCTGCAGGTGCATAATTTACATGCAAAATATTTTTAAAGTGACATTCTGCAAGTGCATAATTTGACTGCAAAATATTTTTGAAATGATATTCTGCAAGTTCATAATTTGAATGCAAAATATTTTTGAAGTGATATCTTCAAGTTCATAATTTGAATGCAAAATATTCTCAAAGTAATATTCTACAGATGTATAATTTGAATGCAAAATGTTTTCAAAGTAACATTCTGCAAGTGCATAATTTGAATGCAAACTATTTTTAAAGTGGCATTCTGCAAGTGCATAATTTGAATGCAAAATATTTTCAAAGTAATATTCTGCAAGTGCATAATTTGTATGTAAAATATTTTCAATGTAATATTCTGCAGGTACATAATTTGAATGCAAACTATTTTTAAAGTGGCATTCTGCAAGTGCATAATTTGAATGCAAAATATTTTCGAAGTAATATTCTGCAAGTGCATAATTTGTATGTAAAATATTTTCAATGTAATATTCTGCAGGTGCATAATTTACACGCAAAACTATTTCAGAGTAATAATCTCAAGGTGCATAATTTAATTGTACAGCATTTTCAAGGTAATTATAGTTTGTTGGTTCAAAATAAACGGTATGTTCAAGGCGTCAAAGAGAAATACACATGTTTCAGGTTTAATATTTAAATACATGGCTTTTATTAAGTCGTAATATTTATAATAAATGGAAATTTTATGCTTTCCCTGCTTTCACCATAGCATCCTGCCATGACACTTTTCCTTTTGTCATGCAATAATTTTTGTACGCCTCTCTATTCTGTTTTGCTTTGAGAGTTGTATTTCTCAGTACGACTGGTTGCAAATCAGTTAGTGGTGAAGTGTCTTTGCGCCAGTCTCCTTGATGCATTGTTTGATTTTCCACATCCTCTCTGTCATAAGTTGTTGCACAAATGTAGTCAGTGTTTCTTTTCCTTAAGAAATTGTGCAACGTACAAATGGCAAGTATTACGTAATTTATATTATCAGCCTTCATATTTATAGGTGATTGGAGAATTCTAAATCGTGATGAAATTATGCCAAAAGCATTTTCAACCACATTTCTAGCACGTGACAGCCTATAGTTGAAAACTCTTTTGGCAGGATCCAACTCTCGCTGGGAATACGGTTTCAAAAAATTTTCCCCCAAAGAAAAGGCTTCATCCCCCAAAAACACGAAATTTAAATTTTCGACGTTTTTGTCACATGGTGGTAATTGCAATTGCCCTGCTTTCAGTGATCGGCTGAACTCAGTGTAATCAAACACTCCTCCATCAGATACTCTTCCATTTTTGCCGACATCAACGAATATGAATTCATAATTTGCATTCACCAGTGCCATCAAGATAATACTATGGAAGTTTTTGTAATTAAAATACAATGATCCTGAATGTGGTGGTGGTACGATTCGTATATGTTTTCCATCTAAGGCACCGCCACAGTTTATAAAGTTCCACTTGCTTCGAAAACCATCAGCTATCTCTGACCATTCTTTTTCACTGGTAGGCATCTGAAGAAAAATGACAAAACAATCAAATATAATAAACACCTAAACTTCAATTAAAAAAACACCATTTCTCTAAATAGGTCTAATTAATAATTTTTTATCCTGTGTAATCACTTTTTTCTTAAAATAACAACAGTAGAGATACCTTATTTTTTTCACTATCAAGTGATTTAAATTCTCAATACCATCTTATTTTAAGGGGAGAAACAATTAACTTTTTCAGGTCCAGCAAATACAAAAACGAAAAAAAAAGAATGAAGTTGGGGATGCTGCCATAGATTTCATGAAGTTGTGCACAAATGTGTTGTCCGATGAGGCTAAAGACAAAATTGACATTGATGAACACGAAGCTTTTGGCATAATGGTTGCCAAAAAGTTGAGACGGATGGATCCTCTTCAAGCTATATACGCAGAATCCGTAATAAATTCGGCACTGAGGAGAGGACTATTAAATACTTTGGACCAAACCAGTGATGTTTGCAGTCACAAATGCAATCTCTATATCACTCCTGCACATTTTGCATCTGCCTCTGCTGAACCTCAAGATGATAATACATTTTTATAAATATTTGATTTTTTTTCTTTGCATTGTTATTTTTTTAAACTACGCCAAAAAATTTTTTCTCTAATAACATACCCAATACATTTAAATAAACCAAGAATATTTTTCCAGTTTTCCTTATTTTTATTTATGCTGTAACAAAAATTGTGTTCATGGCTATGTATTATGATTGGATTTTAATTTCTTTTTTCTTCACATTAGGATTTCTTTTTTTTACCATTTAGTCTGTTAATAATATGAAACAAGAGAAATTATATAATCTTGTGTGACTAAAGTTTATTACCATAAAGGGCATTATGACAGTACACTATATTTTACGATCACTTTATTAATTTATGTCACTTTATTATATCACTATATGTTATTGTTTACATGCGTTAAGCCAAATGCTTGTCTCATATAGGATGGTCATATACAGAAAAAATCACTATCGGTTCTGGCACAAGGTAGTGGAACATATAAAAGTAGATATAATGAGAACTTTTTTTTTAATCGTAATTAAATTTTTTTACATTTTAAAAAAGAAATTACCATATTTAAAAAAAAATTCTGAATGCACTTGACCAAAATTTTATGAATTCAAATTCATTTACTTAAAAATTTCCTCATTAAAATTATTAAATGCACAAACATTTTAGAGACTCACCTTCATGTACTCCGTTCGCAGAACATCAAAAATCGCTTTGCACACCTCGGGTATGATGATACTCAGCGATGGAGCAGAAATGCCGGTGCAAAATTTTAAATTTTCGTAGGAACGGCCCGTTGCAAGAAATGTTAATGTAGCTGCTAAACGTTGTTCAGCCGAGATGCTGCTTCGCATCACTGTGTCCAATTTGGTAATTTTTTCTCTGATTAAACCCAACAACTCATCAAAAGATGCACTACTCATCCGTAAATAATTCCGGAAATCCTCAGGATAGCTCAGCTTGAGTTCATTGAGCAGTTCCATGTGATTGTACTTTTTCCGGTATTCTTTCATCCACATTCGGCGTTCCGATTTTATATTTATATAATTACTATTTGAAATAGCTGCCATGCTTAATCCTGCAGCAGCGACAACGCATTTTTTAAATCTATTTTTTTCTCGAGCTCTAAACATGTCGACTTCTTCGTTTTCAAACAAGGGAAAAACTTTGGTCAGGAACGTGGAACGTTGTGCTTCCCCGAAAGTCCACACGCCACGCAAAAGCGTATGAATTTCGCCACACGCTTCCCTTTACACACACAATTCTGAACGGGGCCTTCTTTCGTGCAGGAGAGAGCGCGCGCAAGAATGTGTCCGTTTTTAACAACACGCTCTTGAACGCCGCGTTCCTGACCGCCCTCCAATCCTTCGCGCAAGAACGTCCCGCTCCGGGCGTGCGGGGAAGATTGTACGTGTAAAGGGGCCTTTACAGTTGAATTAAGCAGGGCTATCGGCTGCAGTGAGCTTGTTTACCGCATGACTGTTAATGGAATACAATAATGATTATACAGGAATTTCAGCGACCAAGGTCATGCCCGATAAATGATTGCCGATAAACGCTACGTAAACAGTCACGTCCTTGCCAGTTGCTTAAATGTGGTCACCAAGACTTTTTTACTGCTGTTCGATGGAAATGACCATGGCTGTCTTCTATGGGTGTTTTCCCTAACGATGACAGCAATCATTGACGTCACGGCAACGTGAAAGCAAAATCTCGCGTAAAATCTAATTTTCTGCCAAAATCCATAGAAATTTTAACAAATCCGGAGAGTCGGAGGAAAGATGAAAAATCTGGAGTCTCAAATCCGGAGAGTTGGCAGGTCTGTACAATGTTAAAAAAAGAAGAAGAAATAATTATCACAATCATCTCCTTGCTTTCTCAAGAATGATCTCAACGAAATCGTAAATTCTTGTTTTCATATTTTTGGTTGCTGAATATTCATTTTTATACCATGCAATTTTATAAGTTTCACATGTTTTTTTAAGTTTTTATATTGAAAAGACTATTTTGTGATTACAAAACTAAGCTTGGTATGTCTCGAGTGAAAAGGATAATTTTTGCCACTTTTGCCTCGCTTTTTCCCACTGTCCCGGCACAAACCCAAACCTGACTGAAATTATACAAATACAATGCCACAACAGGCAAAATGCCTAACGAGGTGGCGGAGAAAAAGATGCCCATAACAAATATGGATGTCATATATTTAAAAAATACAGCAACCCAATTGAAAATGCAATCACAAAAATTATAAACAAGGGGCTGTTCAAGTATTACGTCATCATCGATGGGGGGGGGGGGGGGTTGTTCCGATTTGCTGACTTTTGATAACAAGGGGGGGGGGGGGTTTGGATAATGCTTATGTCATCAACCACCTTTTATAATTTTATAAAAAATATGAAATATTTTTAATGGCATCTTACTCTGTGCGTCAAAAACCTTTCGATAGTTTGTGGGCAATTGAAGTAACATCCCCCTATTGATAAGTGCCCTACAGAGCCACTTTAGTGATCTCAATGTTTCGCGGATCCAAGTGATCTGGAAATGTGTCCGGGCCGCTTAAGTGCTCTGGAACTGTGCCACACATCACTTATATAATCTGAGAATGTGCCGCGGGTAATTTGAGTGATGTAGAACCGTACTGGGGGCCAGTTGAGTGCTCTAAAACTACATCACATGTAACTCAAGGGATCTCTAAATGTGTCACTGATCACTTAAGTGTTCTTGAATGTGTCTCGGGTCATTTAAGTGATCTGAAAATATGCCACGAGCCACTTAAATGTTCTGGAATCGTACTACGGGACACTTAAGCAATCTGTAAATGTGCTACTTAGTTCGTTTTTATAAAATCAGGTATGAAGAGGGCAGGCCACATCAAGCAACCCCCAGGGCCATATTTGGTCTGTGGGCCACCAAGCTTTATGTGATTTATCATTATATGGCTAAGAGGGTGGGTCGCAATGAATTTATTAAAGATAAATTTTTTGAATTCATAGCCTTCAAAATAACATTGAAATTAACAGAAATTGATTATAATAACATATAAAGGTATTTTCTTTCGAAATTTCAATATAAAAAAAATTAATTTTTATGCATTAAAAAATAAATTTTTGATCGTGCGAAGGGGGCATGAGAGAGCCCCCCCCCCCCATGTATATCTCTGATCCCACCAATATGCATTAGGTTTCAGAGGGGCAGAGCTGATGACGAAATTTTGCTGGGGTGGAGGGGGTTAGCATTTTGCTTACAGAGGGGGGGGGGGGGAGGGGGACGTCAAAAATGGCAAAAAATTTGCTTATGTAATACTTGAACGGCCCCCAATATATACACATGATAAAATATTATACAATGCCCATAAAGAATATTATGGTTGTCTTATTCTAAGTATGGATAGCTTCTCGATTTACCCCAACATGTTTATCATATTTCTTTTTAAACATGTCAATTGTGTTACAATTTACTACCTACAGGGGTAACCTATTCCATTTATTAACAACCCTATTACAGAAAAATTCCCTGCGACACCATAACCTTGCATTGTCCCTTATCGATCAATACTGGTGTCTCCTTGTAAAAGCAGTCGATTGGCGGTGTACTAAAAGTTCATGGTCCATCCTATCCATCCCATTGAAAATTTTGAACACTTTGATGATATCTCCTCGACACCTGCGTTCATCCAATGTAAACATATTTAAAAAATGAAGCCACTTTTCATAACTCAACCCCAGTGTGCCAATAAGGACACGCGCAGCTCTTCTCTGCACCCCTTCAACCAAGTCGATGTCCCTCTTTAGGTATGGTCTAAATACTTTTGTCATTTTTGCCTTGTTTTTCCCACTTTTTGCTGCTGTCCTGGCAAAAACCCAACCCTGACTGAGATTATGTGCATTTTTAAAATAGAAATCGACAAGCTTGTTTGAGACCTTTTGAAAAGACTGTCCTGAAGTGCCTCCAACTGCAAAAACAGGAAAACAAGATCTATACTCAATCGTATTCAAAACTGGAACTGATATCACACTGGCATCCTATCTGGGAAAAAAGAATAAAAATGTTCTATTTCTGAGTTCATTTCATACTAATGTATGTTTCAATGAAAACGATAAAACTGGGAAAAAGACCCCGGAAACAGTTGCCTACTATAACAAAACTAAATATGGAGGCAACATCGCGGATCAAATGATGAAACGACATGACCAGGACTAGAAGTCGTTGATGGCCAATGCATGTATTTTCTAATATTTTGGATATGTCAGAGATAATTGCTTGGATTTTGTACAGACAAGTGACAGGGGAAAAAATCACTCAGCGAACTTACATATTGCAGTTATGTGAAGAACTCTGTGCTGACTATTTCAACTTGTAAACTACAATTCAAAATACGATAATATGCAAAACACCTATTGATGGAAACAAAAAACGACAGAAATGCCAAGTAAGGACAATAAAACACTTCAATCTTATACACAATGCAAAAACCAGTGTGCGGCAAATGTGCATCGAGAGAGATGATTTGTACAGAATGCTCGAGTGCTAGATAAAAACAAAATACAGTCGAATCCAGTTTTAAAGAATACTGTTATAGCGAAAATCTCGTTCTAACGAACACTTTTCTAATCCATTGGATAAGTTTACATAGGAACAATATAGAAAACCTTAGAATTCCTTTATAATGGAATTTTGCTGTAATGAAACGATTTCTCCAGTCTCTTGGAGTTCGCTATAACGGGACTCGACTGTATATTAACAGGTCAATGGTTTCACCCTATATTTTTTGTTATAACTCTATGTCTTGAAAATGATATACCATTATTCAAAACATTAAGGTATCCGAAAATTGCAAGAAAACCTATGGGGGTCATTTAGACCTCATCCCGTCTTTCTAGGTATACTCCTGTAATCCATCTTTCTAGTGTGAAAATGTTTCATTTTTAATCTCGATACTTTATGTTTTGATTAGTCCAGAAAGTGATATTTTCTATTGTTATTAAGCTTGTTGGTATTCGGCATGGTTATGTTTGTCTTTGCCTTCATTCTTTTTCTCCCCCCGGCTTCCATAGCGTCAGTTACCTCTGTGGTGACTTTTTGTCTATTGTGTTTGGTGCAGCAGATAGCTGTTACATAATTTATGCTGATATACCCAATAATTTTATGCCAATGTCAATTTTTTTATTTACCATGGTAACCTGACAGCTGGCATTTATGTGACCTGAAGCCCTGGTGTAGATAATGTGTTTGTATCCTCATACAGTTGTAGGCAAGAATTGTTACCGATGCAGGTGATTGAAAAGAACAGTATTGGTCAAGAATGTCACTAAATATTGAGTTGTACTGCTATTTTGAATTTGTTGTCACATAGGGGACTACCAGGACCGCAACCGAATTCAAAAATTAACTCTGTTACTCACAGCAAGTATCCATTTTGGTGTCCCCCACGCACGTGAATTTTGAAGGAACAAAAAAAGCCCGTCTCGGTACAGCAAGCGGGACACCAGACACTTCCGTACTCTTACCTAATTCCATGAGCGAGGTTGAAATGAAATTGGAAAATCTTTCTGTCACCAGAAATTTTACCTTGGCACTTTGGTCCTCTCACAGTTGCTCATTGGCAACAAAATTCTTTCCAAGCCAATATGCTATCATTATAGAATTTTTCAGAACAGGTTTTGAATAGCATAGAACATTCTGGAACAATGACAAACCAGCAGAACAACACTGAACCAGAGCGTGCCAACGACGGTGACTTATCGTTGGAAAAAAAAGTCGCCAATTTGGCGTGTCCCTTATACCAAAGCTGTTCCGTTTAATGGAACTAGTGCCACGTGGAATCGATCATTCTACAAATTTAAAAGATACAGCTACCCAGTGTTATTATGTTGGCTCTGGTGACTCATTGTTGGGAAAAAATCGCCAAGGAAAGTGGTGGCCAATATAGGTATAAGGGACAGGTTGGCGATTTTTTTTTTTCGACGCCGGAACAGATGCAGTATGGTCCGCCACGACTTTTTGTCGCGATAAGTCGCCAAGACCGTCATAATGCTTCTCCGGGTTGCCGTATTTTTTAACAATTTTTCCGGTTTCGTTGGGTGATACTAGATGGCGCTGGCTTCACCAAACAGGATATTTCTTTTGTTCACCGCGTTTTAAAAAAATTCTAAACAGCCGTTGTTCCATTTCCAGCGCGTCTCTCTCTCTTTGATTATTATTCCTCCCTTCTGTAGCTTACATCATTTGGATTATTATCTACTGCTCAGGTTGTATCATACTGTCTTATTATTTCGTTGTATTTATTAGTTATTCATCCATTGCCATGCCTTCTGTTTTCTCGATTTATTATTTTAAAAGTAAATTTTAAGTTTTAAATTGTAATTAAGTTGTAAATTTTAAAGTACATTTTAATAGTAATCATATTCAAAAAATGAAGTCTCCCTTCACAACTCAAGCCCTGTGTGCCAATAAGGACACGTGTAGCTCTTCTCTGCACCCCTTCAACCAAGTCTATGTCCCTTTGTAGGTATGGTCTCCAAAACCTTACAGCATACTCCAGTCCAGGACGAACTAAGCCTCGAAAAAGCAGAAGAATGACTTTAGGAGAATTTGAAGAGACCTTTTTGAAAATGAGACCAAGCATTCTATTCGCTTTTTTGACCACCGCTGAACAATGTTCAGAAAACTTAAGTTGCTCGTCAATGAGAATTCCCAAATTGGTGACTCTAGTTGCATCCGGGATAGTGACACCATTCAACTCGTAAGAGAACCGTGGGTTGTTCGAACCAAAATGAGCGACCATGCACTTATCTATGCTAAACGTCATGCTCCATTCATTTGCCCATGCTGCAATCTTGTTTAAGTTTGTCTGGAGCAACTCCCTATTGCTTTCATTCCCGATTACCCCCATTAGCTTCACATCATCTGCGAATTTGCTAGTAATTCCATCGATACCCTGATCGAGTTTGTTGATAAAAAGTGAAAAAAGTATGGGGCCAAGGACACTTCCCTGAGAAACTCCACTTGTGACGTCTGTCCAACCAGAGAATTCCCCGTTCACCATAACTCGTTGCAACCTATCTCTTAACCACAATTCTATCCAATTCAGCAAGTTGTCCCCCTATTCCAATCTCGTGTAAACGCTTCAAGAGTTTGCCATGTTGGACCCTATCGAATGCCTTCTGGAATCAAGGTAAACAACGTCAACATTTTTGCTCTTAAGAGACGGATTTAACGATGGGCACACCGAGCACGCCTCTGACCCCTACTTTACACTTTTTTCCCTAATTTAAAGGGCCTAATATTATTATTTTTTTTTATGGCCGGGGCCGTCAACAACCGACCTTTATCCGCTTCTGGCCGGAACTGAATTTAGAGCATCTTCACGATACCGATTGTTGACTTAATATCGGTGTTGTGTAAAACAATCCCTTTTTTAGACCTCGAAAGTTATTAAAACGTTTTTGTCTCGAGTCGCTGTTATGACCGCAATAGGAGAGGGCGGGGTCTGGTTCCACGGGTGTTGAACGAGGAAGGGTGTCGAGTTTACTCTTTTTCCGTTAAAAAAAGTGGATACCGGCCCCGGGCGATAGTAAATTTTCGTTCATACTTGCGGCCCGGGTTGCTACATACCGTGATCAGATCCAATAGGGGGGGGGGGGGCAATGCCTCGAGTGGCATTTTTGATGGAATGGTATATTTAAGAAAAGGCAATTAAATTTATTTGCAAAATTATCGAATTTCACAGTCAAGGGGCAGTAAAATTATGTTTCCCCTTCAGAAAAAAATATTGTATTTCGGCCATGGTAAATCGGGAGCCTCGGGTGGGGGGCAAATTCAATGTTTTTGTTCGTTGAAAATTACGGGAGGAGTCGGAGCTAAGGTGGCGACTTTTTTTTTGCTCTAAAATAGGTAACCCTGACAGCAGCATCCATAAACTCTGTATCAACTGCATTTATAAACCCCGTATGTCGTTGACAGGGCTGTCTTAAGAGTATCATGGGCCCCCAGGCCAATTTATTTTTCGGAGGCCCAACCCATGGCCCCCACATGCTAGTGCCGGGCCCCCAGGCCAGGATTTTTCGCGGACCCCCCACCCCCCCCCCTCCGAAAAATTTTGTGCAAACCTTGAGAAATGATTATGGTGTATTTTTTCAGTAAAAAAAAAAGAAACCCCTTTCGGGAAGAAAAAAATGTTGAATGCCCTTCTTTCCCCCCCCCCCCCATGAGAAATCCTGCATACGATACGGTATTTGTATATGCAGCAAAACATCGCTACAACGATAATCGATAATAAATACATCTACAATGATATTTTTTTTCAAATCTTGTTTGGAATTGCCTGGCTTAATGTTAAACTCTCAGTACAAAGACATCATCTACTATGATAAACGCCTCTATAACCCGATATTCTTAGGAGAATTTTTAAATCGCTACCACAATATTTTTCACTAAATGATCACCGAAAGCTAACGTTATTTGTATTGCTGCACTATGTGTACGACACACAAAAGCACTATGCGGTAAGCTTCTGTACAGGGACAATACACATCTAAGTGAATTTTATAAATAAACTAATCAATTACAATTTTTTGTAACGAATAAATACATAAAAGCGTATTTTCCGATAATATTAACAATGCCCATATAGAAAAAATGACAATAGCATAAATTTGATCACACGTGAGGATAATGTTACCTCTTTAATCTCTCTACCACAATATTTTTTTTTTGGTCCGTAGAATATTGTTATATCAAGGTTTCACTGTCTATTTAAACTAAAGAATAAAATATAATTGTGTGTGTGTGTGTGTGATAAATATTATCACATTTCGAGATATGATCATGTGATTTGTATATAATTTTACGCAATATAATAGAGCTCCCCTATGGGCCAGTTAAAAGAACGAATTGGTTAGGCGATATGGTTTTCTCATAGAAACTTGTGATTGCCATTTTCACGAGGGTGGGGGGTTACGTTCTTTTTTCCTGCAATAATTTTATATTAATTTTCCCTATAATCTCGGCTCTGGGGGGGGGGGGGGTTAGAACCCTAAACCTTCTTTGCATACGCCAATGGTGATCGCGATCCATGGTCGGCAGGGCCGCAACTGGGGAGGGGGGACAAGCAGGTATCTTGCCCAGGACTAGCAGAGTGCGCAAAATTCACCTTTCATAGCCTCTTCTTCAAAATTAGATGGGGGGGGGGGGATGTCAAAATATGTGCTTACCTCAGCTGATCAAGCATTTAGTTGCGGCCCTGATGGCTAGTGTTCAATGTCAAAGTCTCTCGATTAATGATAATACCTCTATTATGGTATTTTTCTTCGTCCACAGAATATCGTTATATCGAGATTTCACTGCAATTTTATCATGCATAATATTAGGAATAACAGCTACAATACCCGGCGCTGCCCGTGTTTTCTTCATTTATTGGGAGGATTGGAAAAGTGACTGTCTTATTATTTCGTTGTATTTATTAGTTATTCATCCATTGCCATGCCTTCTGTTTTCTCAATTTATTATTTAAAATGCACCTACAGTTTTCATGCCCGGATCAGTTTATTAAAAAATGGGTCCGGGTTTTAGTTTTAATGCATAGAATATTTATTTATTCAACATGCCTGGATCCGTTTATTTAAAAAAAAGGGTCCGGGTTTTAGTTTTAATACATAGAATATTTATGCCCGGAATTCCTCATGCCCCGATCTTTTTATTATTAAAAAAATGAGCCAGGTGTAATTTTTTTTTACTGATATTTTTTTTCTATTTTTATGCTTGGTGGTTTCTATTATGTTTTGCACGCTGTTTTTTTTTCGGCGTCCGTAGTGTCTGACGGCCTTGGCGACTCTTCGTCGGGCCATCAGACATGTGTGGCGCCAAATAATCGCCAAGTGGCGGACCATACGACAGCTGTTCCAAATATACTTTATACATATATATCGCCAAATTAAAACAGACACAAGATTTGGAAGCCAAACGCTTCAACATAAAGCCTAATCCGTACCCTTTCTTTTGATCACTTGGTAAGTAGGATATATGCGATCGTGAATAGTACAAAAAAATTGATATTTCTATCAACTAATTAAATTAAATACTTAATTAATGTAAAAAATAAGAGAGAAATGATTGCTTACCGCTAACAACTTACCACAAAATGCCGATAACAATAGCCCTACAACAACCGGCGATCATTAACGATTCACAAATTTTTCGGACTGTATTATGAAATTGGACTTCTCACCTTTTTTTTTTTTTTTTAATATCTCGGCATCTTCATGATCACATGTTTGTAAGTCTTTATTTTTCGTAATAAAAGCCAATAATTAGTCACAGTTTTAATTGTATCTGCAGCAAAAAAAATTTATTTCACTGTGTCTCACAATGTTTTCTCACAAAATAAAAAATGTTTAAGAAATGAAATTAATTTAACATTCATATTAGGTAACATAAATTTTCAAATGAATAATAAAAAAATTATCTTAAAGTCTGTAATTTTTTAATTCATGAGTTTTAAAGTTAGAATGAAAATGTCTGAGAAATATAGTGCCAGTTGATATTTATAAGAGCTACTGAATGGAAGATAAATACTAGTATACAGGCGTCACCTTCCCCAAACAAATTGTAAAAGCTTTTGTCTTGCGTTGTTTTTTATTATTATTATTAAATCCTAATTGAGGAAATTGATTAGTTTGAATTTTGTTTCCAAATGACAACGCTTCTTTTCGTTTCTACATGAAAAGAAGCGTAAAGACTTGAAGCACAGGAAGCTCTAATTCCCCCCCCCCTTTTAATTAGCTAAGTGGTGATTCATTCCCTTTTCCTGTTTACAATCAAAACAAGATGGTTTTTTTTCCACCATTCGATGCCGAGATGTCGATATATTGATTAACTCCATTAATAACTATTATGCTGTAAGTAATTACATTAATTATTTTCCACCTTTTCTCTTTAAATGATGATCATGGATATTATTATAATGTGTGTGGTTTTTTTATTAATTAGTGAGTTAAAAGACAAAGTTTCGGTTATCTTCGACTCCAAATTTGATAAGTAATAAATGAGTAATGCAATGGATTTCCTTAATTTACTTTTTCGGATAACTTTGCCAAGGCCTTTGCTTTTTTAGACTTTCGAGTTCTAAATGCTGTGAAAGTCAAGTTAATTTGAAACATGAGCTAATGTTTCCCAGGATGATTTGGCATTATTATGTGCGAAATATCTTCATTTTGTGTAAAAGGCAAATAATGGTTTTCATTTTTCTAAGATGCTTTAGACCACACCACACATGCTCCACCCATGGCAAGTTAGCCAAATGTGTCCCTGGGCCTAAAACATAATTTTGTAAAAAATTACTAAGGTAATTTACAGATCTCATATGCTGTGCAGTTTCCACATCACTCCAGTGGCCCATGGATACATTTTTAGATCACTTAAGGGACCCACAACATATTCGTAGATCACTTTAGTGATCGTTAACACTTCTAGATCACTTAAGTGACCCGCAGTACTGTTCACATCACTTAATTAGCCCACAACACATTCTGGGATCACTAGTGACCCTCGGCACATTTGCAAATTACTTAAGTGACCTGCAGCATAATTTTAAGCAGCCTGTGGTGTAGTTTTATGTCATTTAAGTTACCCCTGCCGCATTTACAGATCGATTGGCCCTCTTGCAGTTTCACATCACTTAAGAGACCCTCATCACATTCTCAGGTATATCTTAAATGACTTCTTACAGATCACTTATGGGACCTGCAGTATAGTTCCAGATCACTGAAATGGCCCACAGCAGATTTATAGATCACTCAAGAGATTTGCAGCTTGCGTACAGATAAAGTGGCCTGTGACATGTTCGCAAACGAATGAAGTGGCCGTCAAAGGTAGAGCACCCAAGCTTCAGACTCTTTTCCACTCCCATACAGACTCTCTAGTTTTTTGTAATTCTTCTGCTCCAAAGAAAATAGTGCTTTTATCCAATCGCATCTTTCATAAATTTACTTCATTTGTTCACGTTTTGAATAATTTATCAACATTTAAACAACTCAAGCTATTGGTGACAGTGTTTCGTCAATCATGTTCAGTGTTGTGTATAATCAATTCAAAATATGATGTGATCACCTTGTATGGAGAAATTTTGTCTCACAAATGTGTACTATTTACAGGTTAAATTGAGAAAAAAAGTCCTTTTAATATGAGGGGTTCCAAACCAGGGCTTGATTATTTGTGAAAGAATCTAGGCACCAGCTATATAGAATATTTTTAGGAGCCAAATGTTTTTGTTGTGTTTTTTTCCTGGAGTTGGTAATCATGCATGGGAAATTTTAGGCACCAATGCTTCTGATTTTTTTGCCTTATGGAAATCTTAGCCTACAGTCAGGAGAAACCTGATTGTTTCAATTATATATATATATTCTTATCTTTACAGAAAAATCCCTAAATTGTGCTTCAGATAAATGAAAAAACCCTAAAGGAAATCTCTAAGTTCTTGCAAACCTGTCTGATGAATTGGCTGATCATATTTCCTCGAGAAAAATATAAGAAATTTGGATTCTAAATACAGGAAATCACCAAAAATTATGTTTTATGTGAGCAAAATTGTCAATCATTGCTGAAGTAGCCAAAAAATCACCTAATGGTGGGAAAGGAAGTACTACTGCAAATCCAGAGTTCATTCTGACTTTTTATTAACTGTAGCGATTTGGTTAATCAGATAGAAATAGTTGTAGCTAAATGAGAGAGAACCTTAGCCAAATTGATGCGGCATAAGATGCGAAATTCAAAACTTATATCAAGTTCAAGATGAAAATATAAATCAAAATTCAAATCATGTATAACTAAAAAATTTTTAATATAAAATGTGAGTTATAGTACAAAAAATATTTTAGTTCTCAAGAATTTGCAGAGATTTTTTTTTTGCTGTCCACAATTCAAAAGCATTTTCGAAATGCTTGGACCATCAACAGGAACAGAAATACTGTTATTTATATTTTTTACATTTATTCTGTCTCACAACTGTGTTTCAATGAGGTTTATAATACTGAGGCAGAGATGCCACTCCACTCCAATTTACCTGAGTCCCGGTACCCAGGTTATTGGCAAAATCTGGGTCTTTTTTGAGTGAAAGTGAGTTCCTCTCGAAAAAAAAAAAGTTGGGTTCCCCCCTCCCCCCCATCATTTATCGGCACCCCTACGATAAAACAAATAATTGATTTCTAAAAACAATTTCAATCCAGAGATTTAGGGAAAAGTGCCCGAAATCCATCCCCTGCCATAAATTAGTCCCCCTCTCTAAGTCGCAGGTACAGAACTGCTATCTTGCGAAAGTGCCAGAACACTCTTCAGACCCATTCAGTTGACAACTTGCAGTGATACAATTTCTTTCCTCTCTTCATTTACGTTTTAATTTTTCAAAAATAGTTTTTGTTATAACTTGTTACAGTGCGAAATCCACTTTGCAATTATATTTATGCCTTATGGAAAGTTTTTTTCATTAATTAGTGATTGTGTGATATTTATCGATCGCTAATTGAATATTGCATTGATATTTGTCATAGTCATGCAGTTGTAGTCGTTTAGTCAGGAACAGTTAGAATTTTTGCTATAGCTGAATTCCTAAATTCGTCCCCTCTGAATATCAGAGGGAAACTCTTTTTTTCCTGACTACTTCGATTCATTTTGATTGATATATGATCACTTGACATTTTTATACTGTGTTTAACACTTCTATGTCTTATTCAGGATGAAAAGCTAATTATATAAATATAATAAAGTAAGAAATATAAGCAATATATAAATATAACTAATTATATATATATATACACAGTATATATTAAACTAATTATACGTAATATAACTAATAAATATAAGCAACTAAAATAAATGTGTACATAATAACTGTAGGGGGAAAGGATTAGGATAAATTTGATGAAAATCCAGAATTTGCGTTTTGATTTTTTTTGGTTAGGAAGAATTGATTCCGTACAATCACACTTGCAGCACAATTAGGTATGAAGTTGCATTGCTCAAATCAGTTTTCAAATTATTTTTAATTCTAAATATATTTTCAGAATTAATCATTTTGCTTAGGGATGACAGTATTTGGGCACTTTCCCTTGCTAACAGAAAAGTTTAATTTAGTAGTATAATACAACGCCACAACAGGCAAATTGCCCAACGAAGTGGCTGACTTAAGAACACCATGGATCCCCAAGCCATTTTTTGGAGTCCCTACCTACTACTGCTACACCACACCCCCCCCACCCCCGCGGACCCCCAACGAATCGGTACATGCGGGAATGTGCGTGTACGTATAGTGAAACCTGACGTGAAGTTTTTTTTCCTCTGTAATGCTTGTTATGTGTAGTGCTGCCATCTGCCACCAGTTTTTTTAACTATGAGTGAAGTGTTATGATTGAATGATTTATCGTTGTAGGACTGTTGCTCTCTGTGGCGAGACTTTTTAACGGGGAGATCGGCTCGCATTTGCGCCTTGAAGTTGGGAACCACAGAAAACCAACTTCAGCCTACCACCACTGTGGGGTTCGAACCCGGATCCGCGCATTGCGAATCCGTCACTATAACCACTCGACCACCATAGCGGCCTATAACTAGGTTTAGTTTTTTTACATTCATTGCTAAGTATTTTATTGGTACAGAAAAGAGCTGCAAAGAAACCCCCCATTGACACTGAGGAATTAACAAGTGTAAGAAATTTAAAACAAATATAATTAATTTAAGCACATTATATACGGTATTTACTAATAAACCAGTCTATATCTTCTCTGATTAATTTTCCATTTCAGAAAACCTCAGCTTCAATAATAAATTTAAAGCAAGTGATTCTGATGATCATCTTCTGATTTATATAAATCCTTTTTGAGCAGTTCCCAGCTGGAATGATTTTCTCTCCCCCCCCCCTCCATGGTCATTTAACTTCCACATATTTCACACCTGAATATGCCACAACAGGCAAAATGCCCAATGTCATATATTTCAAAAATACAGCAACCCAATTAAAAATGCAATTACAAACAATATATATACATGATGAAATATTATACAATGCCCATAAAGAATACTTATGGCTGTCTTATTCTAAGTATGGATAGCTTCTCGATTTACCCCAACATGTTTATCATATTTCTTTTTAAACTATGGGAGCTATGTCAGATTTGTATTGGCCCTGCAGTTCCTAAATAATAATCTTTTGTGCACTTTCATCTCGGATTTTGCGACCCTCCAGAGTGGACAAACATTTCTTCCCCCTTTTTTTCCCCAATCAAACATTTTTTTCCCGCTCTTTCGTCTTGGATTTGGCACCCCTCCCGGATCGGCACAACGTGAGTCACATATCCCAAGAGCCACTTTGGCATTGTGGCAACAGAATTTTTTTCAAATGGGATATCCAATTGAAAGTTGGGAAACTTCGTATTTAGTCTACCACCACTGTGCATTAGCAGCCTAGTGCATCCGAAACTCGGATTTTCGTGATGACCACATAGCAGCTTGATGACTGGTTATTTATGATAGAGTTCATTGGCGATCGGCAGCACAAACCCTGTGCAAATCACAGTGGATTAAAATGGATTCTACATTCATTACAAAAAAAAAAAGTTCGAAATGACTGATACAGTGAAACCTGTCTTAAATCTAAATATAGTCTGTTCAATCATTAGTGCTTTTATTTACAGCTTTATAAAATGGAAATCTTAATGAAATATTATTACAGTTATAAATGGAAATCTAAAATGGATTATTATTACAGTATATTGACGTTCCGTTTCATACAGGTTTCACTGTATAGGTGATAAAAAAAGAATGATAAAAAAAGAATATTCATAGAGGAATTATTTTATAACAAACACACATAATTTATAAGTTAGTAAAATAATTTTAAACCTTCATTTCAGTGAAGAATAAAGCCTTGCCAGAGATGCCACTGTACTTTAATTTACCTGGGTCCCGGGACCTAGGAGGGTATTCAAAAAATCTGTGTCCCTTTTCAGTAAAAGTGGGTCCCTCTCGAAAAAAAATTATCTTGAAATAGGTATGCCCACTTCCCCACAATTCACTGGTATCTCTGTGAATTTTTTTCCAGCATGCCCAGGTCTTTCATCACCTGCTTATCTCTCTTCATTGAGACAGAGCAGCAGGTCATGTTCTGGGTAGGAGAAGGAGATATATCTCTCTATGAATAAATGATTCATTTCTAAAAACCTGTTCTATACAAAGGTTCATTTACTTTCATTGTCTACCAGTAGGAAAAGCTTGCAAAGAAGTCCATTAATTAGAATTTAACATATGGAATGTAGCACATATAACAAATCTAAACCAAATATACAGTTCATCCCGTTTATAACGTTCCCATTTAGAACATTTTTCCACTTAGTACAATTGATTTTCATGGTCTCAACTTTAAGTAATTCTTATTATGTTTTTCTGTTTGAAGTGTTTTCCTGCATACAACATTTTTTATGACAGTTTTTTGAAAAGTATTATAAGCAGGATCCACTGTAATTAAAAGTTAGGGCACACATTTATATATTTACTAATAAATCAATCTATAAATTCCCTTCTGATTGACTTTTCGTTTTTTAAAAAAAATCTTAGATCTTTCAATAATATCTTCTGATTTAAATTTAAAAAGCAAACAAGATTTTCTCTCTCTCTCTCACACACAGTACACTCTCTCTCAGATACTTCTGATTCTATCTATTCATATGAGCAAGGATTTCATACCAATCCTCTCGAAGCGATTTCCTGATAGAATTATTTTATTTTTCCTGATAGAATTATTTTATTTTTCCTCCCCGATAGTCCACCACTCTGATCTGTCACTATTTAGCTGCCACATATTTTCACACCTGAATATTGGAGCTATGTCAGATTTGTGTTTGTGTGTGTGCACCCAGCATTTAGCGTGTTTTGTGTTCAGTAGGTGGTGCCATCTATCTAGAGCCGCAACTAGATATTTTTTTTCTCAAACAGGGCAAGCACATGTTTTGGTACCCCATGTAATGTAGAAGAAGCAGTTATAAGGGATGAATTCAGCGCCTCTAGTCCAGAGCCCAAACCCCAGTTCTAAACCCAGATTTTCACCAAACGCAAAATCTGTGGGGTATGGGGGCCCAAGGCCCCCGCCCCACACGAAGAAAATGAAAAATATTTTTATAGAAAATTAAAATATTTAACCCCCCCCCCCCAAGCAGAGATTATAGTGTTATTTTGCTGGAAAAGACATAACACCCCCCCCCCCCCTGAGAAGGAAAAAAACAAACCCCCTTGAGAAAATTCTGCGTACACCTATGGTCCTGTCACAAGTATTTTTAATGTCTAGTTTAGTTCTATGGATGGAGTCTTGATGGAACTTACCACATATAGTTATGTATATAGTATGTATTACTAGAGCCCGGATTATATGCACTTAAAATGTTGAAATATGCATATTTAAAAATGCTACTACTACTTAACTGTACATGCAGCTCGTGCACATTCCTCTATGGAATTTCTAACTAATCAGCACATGCCAGCATATGTGTTCTGAGTATATGCGTGACCCTTACATATTTATGTTGTCAAGTTGGGCTTGTTTCATGTTCACAATGTTGTCTGTCTTTCATATTCTGAAGTAAAAATTAAAATAACTTGAATTTTCATGTTATGTCAGTATCGTGTTGTAGGTCTGCCTGCACTATGTGGAGAGACTCGTTCAAAGGTGGACTGGCTCGCATTCGCACCTTGAAGCTGGAAAACCGCAGAAATCCAAATTCTGCATAAAAATTAAATTTCTGCCTTTTTGAATTCTGTACATATGAATTTAAAAATGCTGAAGTATGCACTAAAAATGCTGAATTGTGCTTTTAGAAAATTTAGAGAATTTTAGAGAAACCGAAATGTACATGAAATGAAAAATATGCCTTAAAAATTCAATATGCTGCCCTTATATACATTATAGGTATATTGACATGTCCATATTTTTTATGTACATTTTTTTCAGCCAACCTCGCTGGGCAATTTTGCCTGTTGTGTACGTGGAATGCAAAAAAATTTCATTTGAAAATTCTGAAGTTAACCTAAAGAAGGAAAATATGCTCAAAAAATTAAAAACAGGTGGATTTAAAAAATGCAGGAATCATGACCTAAAATGAAAAACATGCATCCAAAGAAAAATATGGATATTATATAAAAGCACTGAAGTACGTGTATGGTCTAACCAAAGACAAAGCAGTAAAACAAAAAAAAAAAAATGTGCAAAAATAAAAGCTTGTATTTAAAAGTGCAAAAATATGCATTTAAAAATGCTTAAAAACATGCCTCAAAATGAACAATATTAAATGTTGAAATATTTTCTTGAAAAAAAGAAATTTCATTAAATTTAAAGAATAAAAAGATTAAAATTATTTCCCAAACATTTTAGTACAATGCAATAAATATAAAAAAATGCTAAAAATACACTAAAATTTTTGTGATTTACATTGTGTCATGCATTTATTCAAACTTACTATAAATAGTGTTAAAATATGCAATTGTATTTGCATGTATTCCAGGCTCTATTTGTCACCAATATATATATATATATATTTTAAATGTGATCACCACGTATTCCCAAGAGATCTTTACGATCTGTCCAGGGATATTTTGATTGATGTTTTGATGAACTTGCTAGTGTTATTTTTGGAAGAGAAAAATAGAGAATAAAACTGGCATATGTATCATTAGTTGAGTCAAGTCTAGCTTAACTCATCTGATGGACACTGATTGGTCAAGGAGGAAGAGAAGACCTTATCAGGCATGAGTCATCACTTTCACATAATCTTGCTGCTTACTTTGCTGACATACGTTATTGTGTTGTTGAAGAGATTTGGCATGTGGCTGCAATTTCTTCTCTAGAGGAGTCTCATGCTGAGATTGTTGAGAAATTTTGGTGCTGAATCTCTGGTTTTTATTTATTGCCAATATTCTTCAAATCCAAGGCTATTCTCATCTGGTTCTCACTGTGTAAGACTTATCTTTTTTTAAATATATATAAGGGTAATTCTCATGAAATTGGCCTAAATTGTGTCCCCAGTAGCTTACATTAAATATATTTGACACAGACCTTTTTTTTTTATCACTTTATATTCATGTTTCTAACAAGTCACCACTCTGTTTTTAATGTTTTTGTCATTAGATTTTTTTTAATTTGCTCAAAAAAATTTTCCTTTCCATTTTATTACCTAGCTGTCTCCAGCCCATTTTTCAAATTTTATAATGATAACTTTCTATCTTCAAATAAAAATACAGTAAACTCTCCATAATTCGGCACCCCAAAAGTATCGACAAACATGTCAACTTAAGTGGATGTCGAATTACCAGGGTTTCACTCTAAATTTTTTTCCAATCGTTTTGTGTACATAATTACATACATTCTAACAATTGTATCAAATAAAATGCTAATTCTCATTAATTTTAATTTGGGGTTGTTTCAAAATAGAATCAAAACGTATAAAAAAATTTACCTCATGAAAGATAATCAAGTATATTTGCTTGTTTTTCTTTCCGAAGAGAAAACAAAAAATTTTCTGCACTATTCTGTTTATACCGCAATTGTTCAGCTTTTTCCTGACTGTGTAGGAAGTGACGTATCACATCTAGAGTTTTTAATGCATTATGGAGAGATGGTGCAGATACTTCTTCATCTGAACCTTCTGTGATTCTATTGCTTCGAAACACGAAGCACTTGCTTTGGGTGATTGGTTCTAGAATATCGTCGTCTGCTAAAAGTCCTGAAGTTGCAAGATCAGAGTCAATAGTCACAAATTCATCATCGATACAATCACCCATAGTGCTACTTATGCTTTCTTCACACTTAATCTGGGAGGAATCTTCAGGGAAATAATCGTTCTCCAAAGACTCATAACAAAAACCATCATGACGGAAGCAGTTCGGAATCGTGGCACTCGTGCCTGAGTTCCATGCAGAATCAATCATTTCAACAGCATCTAAAATAGAAATTTTTGCGTCCATTCTAACATCCACAAATTCACAATTTTTTTGTCTGTAATTTTCTGTAAAACTTTTTCATACTTGGGATAATTCCTAATTTCCTTGATTGAGACTTTTTGTGAAATCTTTTGCTTTCTCTTGAATTATTGATCCTGATAATGGGATTGAGTGAAATTGAGGGATTTAAACCACAAGAGTTGTTTCCTCCACATCGCAGAATCTCTGATTTCTTATGCGTTTTCTGCTTTGTTCATAAGATTCAAATGCTGAAAAAGGATTTCCCTCATTTTCAGCAAATGTTGAAATGGGTTCCGTGCAACTCCATATTCTTTAACGAGTTCACTCTGAGTTTTTCCTGATTCTAGTTTTTTGAAAATTTCAACTTTGGATTTTAACCACACAGGTGTGCAACAGATACCGCCACACAGGGCTTCGCACTTGGAGAAGTCCCGCATATGTGGAAATATTAATTTTTTTTTTACTATAATAGAACAAGGTAGCTATGTTTCAACTATGTAAATGATAATGATTATTCCAAATCAATCAGATAAACGAGAATTATTCATAACTCGAAGGAACCCTACAGATCATTTTCTCTTCGGGCTCCGTATCTGGCAAAGGTGTGCATGGAATTGACCTTAGGGACCTCAAATACTTTATTTTGGACTTGAAATCAATTAATCCTTGATAATAATGCAATTATTATAAATTTTTATTGAAACAGTAGAAACGGCAGACAGATTAAGTGCAACCAATTTTTCAGCTAGTTTTTAGACCCTTAATACCTTAGTTTTTAGTTATATTTTTTTTCCCTCCATAAATTATAAATGCCTTTTTAGTGCCTATTTTAGGTATTCTTAGCGCCTTCCTGCCTGCCTATTTCAACCATTTTTAGTGCCTAAACTTTCAGGCTCTTTTGATTATGATCCCAACTATCAACTCGTTTCTGAAATAATAAAAAAATGATTTTTTCCTGAAAATTTTTTTTCTCTCTTCAAGATTTAGGTTCGAAAAGTTTATTAGTCAAAGAGCGACTACATAAAATGTTTTTAGAGGGGGCCGCAAAAATTTTTTGCACCTGGCCACAAAATTCCTAATCCTGGCCCGGTGTGCTTTAGAATCTTTTTGTTGTGTGTGATTTTTATCCCTTTATATTTGACTGCATTTTGATTGTCACTTTATTGAGTTGGTATCTAATTTCCTTTATTGTGGGAATTGCTCTAATCCTACTGGTTTTTCTTCCCATATTTATCTATGTTTCGATCCACTTTTAAGAAAACACAGAGATAACATTGGCTTAATAGTCTATTTAAACTAAGTGTCTCAAGCTATAATTTGCATTGCGAATTTCATAACTTATTGCATATTTTTTGGGGAAAATCTCCCACAGTACTCAGAATCAAAATAATGTGTTTTAGACTGTCTCAGCCAAGAATCACGAATCAGCATGGGGAGAACTTTTTCCCATATACATGTATCTTCAGTAGATTTCTTAGAAATATTTTTCCCTGTGATCAGTTTTCTCCCCCCCCCCCCCCTTCTCTTTATTGCTCTTGAATGATTTTTATTCCATCCCCTCCTCCGCAAACTGTTTGAACTAGATAAGGAAGAACAAATGGTTCAATCACTCTTTTTCTGACAATAAATAATGGATTGTGTGATTTACTGTTCTTTCTTTTCCATTATTCTGTCTGCCTTATTTGAATATATACCCCCCTCCACCAATTCTCCTCGGCAGTTGTTATTCAGGAAGGAGGAGGTAAGAGGGAATGATGACCTTGCATGCCTTTGCAATCGGGTGTCTGCAAGAGTTAGTGAGGTCATTCACTAGTAATGTTTGTCTATGTATGGGAGCTGGAATAAGATCAGTAGAGCATAAGCCATGGAGTTTCTGTTGCAAAAGGGGTCGCACTCCGTTGCACATGGCTTCTTTAAGGAGGAAATCCTCTTGATATTTCTTTAACAAATTAAACCTTTTTCTTCTTTCCTATAACTTAGTCTTAATATTCCCATCATGGAGTGTGTGTGGTGTGTTGCATCAAATAATCTTGGCAATAATTTTTTTTCTTTGTTAACTAAGCTGCTAGTAAGTTACAAAATGTATTAGTCATTTATTCATCATTATTTGATTCTTGCGGGATGGATTTTCTATGAGGTTTTATTACGCTCTGAAGAAGGTATAAAGGAGTATATATAGAGTTAATTTGATGTGTTGGAATCTTTAAGGTTTGATTTAGTATTGTTTCTTTTTGTTGCAGCTTCTGTATTGAGTTTGAATTTATTTGTCGCTAAATATTTGTTTTTACTTTTATGTAGCCTAGTTTTTGTAAAGAAGTTTCAAGCTACAGTAAAATTCCCTCAGATGTGGTCACCCCACTTTTATGGCTAAATAATAATTTCCCATTGTATAACAAAAGTAGACATTTCAAACACCTCTGATTAATGTCACCATTCTTTTATGTACAAATGATTTTGTCCCATTGGTGTTTGTAAAAGAGAGATTTTACTGTAATTATGAATGTGTCTCACAAGGAGTGTGGTTTTTTTATTATTTTTTTATTTTGCTACAGTGTAGTGGTTTGTTACCAGTGGTCTGCCCAGCTGATGAAATTTGAATCCGTTTCCCGGTTCCTTAACACAATACAAATTGTGTAAGGAAGAACCTAAATTTTAAATTTCACTTCTTTTGTAAAAAAAATTACATAGTTGCCAAAAAATACTTCAGATTGTTTAGCCTTGTTAAAATCTTCTGGTTAAAAACCAAATCCTTCTGATTTTTCTGTCTCTTTATGAAAAAATTCTTGAAAATCCTGAAATTGTGTGCTTTGCTTGAATGAAAAACCCTTAAAAAGAAAATGCTCTGCCAGTCCTTGCAACTCCAGGCTAATTGTGTTTTCTCAGTAAAAATTTGGGAAATTTTGAATTGCCATCAAATATAATTTTTTGTGCAAGTTTTTGCTTTTTTGGGTTTATCAGCTAGTTGGATCCCTTATTTTCATATCTAAATTTTGTCAACATGAGTGTTTAACCCCTATTGAAACACTTGTTACAGAATATTTTAGGGAAGTGACACTCATAGAGCAACAGGGGTGGAATAAACATTGAAACGTTATTTCCCATGTTTCAGAAATTTGCACGTCCGTGCTTCTGATATGAGGGGTACAATATGATGCCAAAAGTGAGTAAAGAAAGTTGCTGGAAAAAACTTCAAATGATGAGAAATGAAGCGCAACTACAAATAACAGTGGATTTAAATGAACTCTACTAAAAAAGTTTTAATTAAGACAAATATGTAAGATGCAATATTCATATTCATGGTAATCATTTTCGTATTCAAGTTGACAAAATAATTTTAATTGTTGATTTCAGTAAAGGATGTTAAAAATACTGAAAAAATAGGACATTCAATAAACATTCATGATAGCAAAATATACTGCAACGTTCTGGCAAAATGGGTCATATGTTCATGCTATCCTGAAAAAAGTCTCTAGTTTTTCCTTTTATTTTTATGGCATGTTTTCTTGGGGAAAAATATTTCATCACTTGATAAACTGCAAATTTTTTAAGTCTGGAATTTGACACCATGAAATTAACTATATTGTTTATGTTTTGCTTCTGACAAAATTACTTATGGGAGGGAAGGGGGCACATGTGAACACTTTACACACATAAGGCTGGTTTTTATAAGCTTTTGTAAACAAAATGATCAAAAAAGGATTCATAACAATGTTTCGTTTTCTACACTCAGGAATTTTTTCAGATTATTTAAAAATTGATTTCTTTATTTGTATAGGAATTTGAAGAATGTGTGTGGTTGAAATTGTTCACATGTGCTCCACTAAGGCAGTAGTCATGAACACTGGGGCACTTGTGAACACACATAAATACTCATAAAAACAGACTATTTTTCATAGCTGCATTATTTTTTATTTACTCACACATTTCTTCAGAGCTGACATCTAAATTTTTTATGGGAATCTTTTCCATCCACCTCATTAAGAAATTTTTCTGTTGTGTCCTTTGTGTGTGTTTGTATTTGTGACAGAAACACACTCTGTTCCACTTCTCATATTCTGTTGTTCTTCTCTCTATTTTGCTTGTCTAACAGCATACTTGCTGCAAAAATTATTCTCTACTGGTATTATTTTATCAGGATCACTTTTTCACTTCTTAGCTTCCCACTTTTTAAAAAAGTTTTATTAGTTTTGAATCAAAAGTTCTTACACAGTTCTTATAGGCATTTCATTCTTTAATAACAACCTGTACAGCCTCTGCTACATTTTTTTTTTCTGAAGTGACAGTCCTTTCAGCCTTTTGTGATTTCTAGCTAGAGATGGGATGAATATTCTGCTGCTATTCTGTATTTGGCCTATTTACTCAAATATCAGTGTAAATCTTAAGCCAAATAATATTGAGGTATGTAAATCTCTGTAAATCTAAGCACAACAAACTAATTTTAAATATTGTATTAATTGGAATTTTCCCCATAAATTAAAAATTTACTGATAATATTTCATTATGTGGAGTATATCTTTTGTGTGAAAGAGGTCAGCTCAAGAACTTATTCAACATTATCGCAATTCCATCTTACAGTGGTGCTCCACATGACGAATGCTGCTCCACATTACTAAACCAGTTCTGATGAAAGTTTCACATAAACTTTCACGTCTTGAATATTTTTTTACTTTACCAATAACTGCACTATATCCTAGGTTCCTGAATATTAGTGTTCCACAACCTTGGTGTCATAATTTCTACAGACTTGCCCTTGAATAAACATATCAATTATATCATAGGCGGAAATAGACTTGGAAGTCTGGGGGGGGGGCACGATGATGATGATGTCAATTCATATATACATTAGATCAGTTGACTCCACCTTTGATGCTGGGTGGGACAATCCCCCCCCCCTCCCGCCTGTATCTCCGCCCATGAATTATATCTGCTAGAAATGTCTCAATAAACCAGAGTTGTATAAAAAATCCAGGTTTTTTATTTTTAAAAAAATCCATCCCATGCAGGTTTTTTGGGCAAGATGGGAAGAATTGAATTTTCTCCACAACCTAAACATATCTAACTTAAACATGTATGTGCACATCTTATGTTATGTCTAAATATATATTTTTGCTGCATGTTAAACTATGTATTTGATTAATAAAATTGACCATACAATAAGGGAATAATTGTTCACACACATCCTGGGCAGGTTTTTTTAAAGGCAAAATGGGAGGATGATCGAATTTCCTTATTCCATAACCTGAAAAAGTGAAAATATCTAACTTAAACATGTGTGTACATCCTTTATATATATCTTATATTATGTGGAAATATACATTTTTGGTGCATATTAAACTATGTAGGGCACGGTAGCCCGGTCGATAAGATGCTCGCCTAAAGTACCAAAGGATGTTTAGAGGTGTCGCGAGTTTGATACCCGGTTCGTCCTTGTCAGAAAACTTTCCTGACACAGGGATACAACAAAAAACGGCGACTTGACCGCAGCAAAAATTGCTACCGCAGGGAGTCCCCCATCGAGGGGTTAGTGCACCAACCTCTCGATGAGTATAAAAAACAAGCCTGCCGTTCGGAATCGACAATAAATTGTAGGTCCCGGTCTAATTAGCCCTCGTGTGCAGAAAATGACCGTGGTGCGGCAAAAATGATCAAATGATTAAACTATGTATTTGATTAATAAAATTGACCATACAAAATAAGGGAACAATTGTTCACACACAAACACACCCACTTCTGCATAATTGTATCTGAACCTTGAGTTGCATCCAGAACTGTAGCAAATAGATTGGTTGTGGTAAAATAAATGAATTAGGATAATGAAAATTCTAAGTCAAGATGGTGCCTGAATTTTTTTCTCCAAATTTTTTAAACCCTGCAGAAAATGTATCCAAAAGTGTCCTGATCAGTAGAAAATAAAACCTTTAACTATGTAACCAGAACCATCAGTTTTTTTTTAATTGAACCCAAACTTTCAGGAGCTAAAGTCACGTGCTTCTCTTTTTCACTACCTAGTTCTTCTCACAACCCTAGTGTCACATTGCAATGCATTGAAAATAGTGCAGATTAGCTAAGTTAAGATTAACCATGTTTTTTAAAATTTTCCGTGGACATCTAAATTTTGATACTTCCATTATTATTTCTAAGCTAACATGTTTCTCTTGCAGACTTGACCATCCACGTAAGATAAATCCTATTTCTATATATACTTCCATAGACTGCTTTAAATTTAGTTTCTTTATGCATATCATAGCTAACTAACACACCCCTCCATTGTCATTGATTCATCCATGCCCTTTATATTTTCGCAAAAATGTAAAACATTACTTCTGTCACCATCAGTCATATTTTCATGTATGGGCCTTGGCCAACATTATTGTATAAATAAAATTGAGATACTGAAAGGGGTCAATAACATCTAAAGAAGAAAAATAAGTCATGAATGACTTATATTTCATGAACTTGAGAACAAAAGACGTCATAAACTTATTGTTGGGGTTTGTTACAATCCACCGAATAGGGATCCAATCTACATCGCCAAATTGCATGACAAAATTTCCTACACGTGTAAACGTAAGAGGGTTCTCATACTAGGCGATTTCAATTACCCAGGTATTGATTGGGAAAACCTTTCATCTGGAAATCAGTATGAAAGAAACTTTCTTAAGTTGGTGCTCAAAATTTTTTTGTATCAGCATGTATCAGAAGCCACTAGGGGTACTGCTATTTTGGATTTAGTTCTTACCAGTTTTGAGGATCTAGTTGAACATGTTTCAGTGGGTGAAGAGTTTTCTTCCAGTGATCATCGTATCATCAGATTTCACTGTACCTTTTTCTCGGGTAAGGTTGATAACAAAAGATTGGTTCCTTGTTTTCGAAGAACTAACTTTGATGTTTTGAGAGGAAGGTTAGCGGAAGTTTTCAAAGACCGGTTGGAATCAGTAGGGGTGGTAAGTCAATGGGAAGAATTTAGTACGAAGCTGTCCTCTGTTTTGCACGACGTCATACCCTTTGTTCGAAAAAAGCGTGTTTGTACATCACACCCTCTATGGTTCACGGATAGCGTGCGGAACCTTTATCTTGAAAAGAAAAGAGCATTCAGAGAGTATAAAAGTGGACGAGGTGACCTATCATTGTTTACTGATAAAAGAAGACTGCTGAAGAAAGCGATAAGGGATAGTGAAAAGGAAGTTGAATCTAGTTTGGCATATAACATTGGCTCTGACCCAAAATCATTTTTTCGATACGTCAATAATGGATGTAAGGGGACAGTTGTCCCCCTTTTGATAGGAGGCTCTAGGGTAGAGAGCAATGTAGGCATGTGTAGTGCTTTCAATGACTTTTTCGCGTCGGTTTTTAATGGAGATAATGATATTCGATATGCGGGTGTTACATGAGGTATAAAATCCTGAACGATATTCAAGTAGAAGACGTGGAGGTCCTAAATCTTCTAAGAAATGTATGTGCAAGCAAAGCACCAGGACCAGATGATATCTATCCCAGGCTCCTCAGGGAATGTGCTAATGAATTGTTGGGGCCAGTCGCACAGATATACAGAAGTAGTGTTGCTGAGGGTATCGTCCCAAGAGGTTGGAAACTTGCTAACATTGTTCCGATATTTAAGAAGGGTAGTAAAGAAGCGGTGTCAAATTATCGTCCAGTGAGTTTGACGAGCTCCCTCTCGAAAATTTTGGAAATTACTATCAAAAGGCAGTTTGTGAAGTGGATAGACGAGAATAATGTATTGTCGGATAATCAGCATGGGTTCAGGAAGGGGAAGTCATGTGTAACTAACCTCCTTTGCTTCTATGATCACGTGACTAAGGCTTTTGGCTAAGAGCAAAAATGTAGATGTAGTTTACCTTGATTTCTAGAAGGCATTCGATCGGGTCCATCATGGTAAACTCTTGAAGCGTTTACACGAGATTGGAATTGGGGGCAACTAGCTGAATTGGATAGAATCATGGTTAAGAGATAGGTCACAACGAGTTATGGTGAACGGGGAATTCTCTGGTTGGACAGACGTCACAAGTGGAGTTCCTCAAGGAAGTGTCCTTGGCCCCATACTTTTTTCACTTTTTATCGATAAACTCGATCAGGGTATCGATGGGATTACTAGCAAATTCGCAGATGATGTGAAGCTAATGGGGGTAATCGGGAATGAAAGCGATAGGGAGTTGCTCCAGACCAACTTAAACAGGATTGCAGCATGGGCAAATGAATGGAGCATGACGTTTAGCATTGATAAGTGCATGGTCGCTCATTTTGGTTCGAACAACCCACGGTTCTCTTACGAGGTGAATGGTGTCACTATTCCGGATGTAACTAGGGTCACCGATTCGGGAATTCTCATTGACGAGCGACTTAGGTTTTCTGAACATTGTTCAGCGGTGGTCAAAAAATCAAATAGAATGCTTGTGGTCTCATTTTCAAAAAGGTCTCTCATCGTTCTCCTAAAGTCATTCTTCCACTTTTTCGAGGCTTAGTTCGTCCTGGACTGGAGTATGCTGTAAGGTTTTGGAGACCATACCTACAGAGGGACATAGAATTGGTTGAAGGGGTACAGAGAAGAGCTACGCGTGTCTTTATTGGCACACAGGACTTGAGTTATGAAGAGAGACTTCATTTTTTTGAATATGTTTACATTGGATGGACTCGGGTGTCGAGGAGATATGATTGAAGTATTTAAAATTTTCAATGGGATGGATAGGGTGGACCATGAACTTTTAGTACACCGCCAATTGACTGCTTTTACAAGGGGACACCAGTATCGATTGGTGAGGGACAATGCAAGGTTATGGTGTCGCAGGGAACTTTTCTCTAATAGGATTGTTAATAAATGGAATAGCTTACCCCCAGAGGTAGTAAATTGTAAGACAATTGACACGTTTAAAAAGAAATACGATAAACATGTTGGGGTAAATCGAGAAGCTATCCATTCTTAGAATAAGACAACAATAGTATTCTTTATGGGCATTGTATAATATTTTATCATGTATATATATTGTTTATAATTTGTGTTAATTGGGCTGCTGTTTTGTTTTTTTTTTTTAAATATATGACATCCATATTTTTATGGGCATCTTTTTATCAGCCACCTCGTTGAGCATTTTGCCTGTTGTGGCGTTGTATTTGTATAAATTTTATGATGCATTACTAGTTGAGAGTAAATAATGGTCGTCAGTCTCTTGATTAGTTGTCAAATTGTAACAAGTGTTGAAAAAAAATTGTTTTTTTTTTAAGTAGTAATGAAATGTACAATATATTATCATAAAATTTGATTGTCAGTATCATGGCAATAAAACTCTTTTAATCCAGATTTCTAATATTTGTAACTATCTACTTTTATTGTATCATCGAGAACATAACATGTTGAATCAGTATTATCTTCAGGTCTGCGTCGAGTCACAAAAATCCTCTCACGCAGTCCCCGCACTTGGCAACTGTTGGCCACAGTCTTTGGTGAGCTGCCGCACTCTCTCTCTTCCCCCCCCCCCCCAGTAGCGAACTTATGGTTCAAAACGGTCTGGGAAATGGACAGTTCGTCCAGAACGTGTTTACCTTGTTTGAGGAATGGGAGGCGTAGGCAAGGTAATTATTATTTGTGACGGACTGGAATCGTTCACATCTGAGGCCAGGAAGGCGGGTTTCAGTCTGTCCAGAGAAACTGTTCTTTTTTTTCCACGGACATCGATGTCGAATGTCTTTTTCGTTGGATCGCTTGAAAACCATACCAGAAACCATACAAAACCATACTAGAAACGTCAACCACACAAGATATAAAATAATAAGATTGATAATAGATATAAACAGAAACCTTGGATCTCACTCGAACTAAAACATCTTATAAAAATAAAACAAAATCTATGCAAAAAATCTCGAAAATACCCTTTTGATGTTTCTATGAATATAGCTTATAAAAATGTTGCTCGTATGGTCAAGTCCCAAATTAGAATTGCTAAAAATAATTATTACTCCAAACTATTTTCGAAATGTAACACATCTAAAAAACACTGGAAGTTATTGGATGAAATAATATTCAAAGATAATAATCAAAATTTATTACCAACAAACTGTGATAACAACACCCTCGCCCAAAATTTCAATGCCCACTTCGTTAACATTTCACCACTCAAAATTAATATAAATGATGATTATAAACACTATATCTAGTCACACATAATCAACTCAATATACCTCACTCCATTTTTTCCGGAAGAAATTTCAAAAATTATTAAGACTTTACCTGCTACTGGGTCTCGTAAGTTGGATATAATCTTAGTAATCCATTAGAAACAATCAAAGTTGTACCTCAGGGCTTTGATCTGGGACCATTATTATTTAATATATTCATAAATGACCTTTGTAACATTGAATTAACTGGTAAAATCATAACATTTGCAAATGACACAGTATTGCTTTATTCAACTGATGACGACCATTCACATGCAAGTTCAATAAACGCTGATTTATTAATAATTTGTAATTGGTTTATTAGTAATGACTTACAAATAAATGTAACAAAAACTAAGTTTATGTACTTCTCTTCTATGACTAATATAAACTTCAACCATAATCTGATATTTCACAATAATAATTGCCAAAATATTTCAACTTGTAACTGCCAGTCTCGAACAGGTTTCCACGATTAAATACTTAGGTAATCATATTGATCATAACCTCAGATGGAAAACTCATGTAAAATATTTGCAAAGTAAACTTCGCTATGTAATTTACAAACTATATTATCTAAAACCATATATAGATCACTCGTTCATGTTAACACTTTATTACTTATTATTTCATTCCCTTCTGTTATATGGTTTAGTTATCTGGGGTGGCGACTTCATTTCAAATCTTACACCAATAATGAAACTCCAAAAAAAGAGCAATAAGACTCATCGCAAGTGACTATTTGACTCCTTCAAAACGACTTTTTCACAGTCTTAGAATCCTTTCCCTACGTCAGCTTTATTTCTACAAATCTACTATAATTATTTTTAAATGACAATTTGCTTTACCTCTGAACAGTTCCCGTTTCTCAAATAGATTGAACAATATATACTCTCTACCACTTATCCACAAAACTCTTCTGAAGAAGCATTTTACTTACCTCATCCCGAAATTTTTCAACTCTTTACCACCGATATCCTTAACATAACTAACTTATTACCTTTCAAAAGGCACATGAAGCAATATCTTTTTTCATCAGTGACATCGAGAATTTCTTTTGATTTGCCTGTGCTCCTCAATCAGTTAAATTATGAATCTATTTGATCTTACGCATTGCAACATTACATTGATTTTTATTTGCATATACTTATCTGCAAATCATGCAATGTGTATTTCATAAAATTACACTCCTTGCTGTTGCCAGAAATACTACAAATTATGTGGAAGTTTTGTTTTGACATTTGATTTATTATTTTTTTTTAAACCCCCTCCCCATTTTGTGTGTGTATGTATTTTTCTAATATTTCGTTTTTCCGTTTTAGTTTGTTGATGTTGTTTACTATTAAGTAACTGTGTTCGTTATTATTCATTATAAGTTTGCAATGTATCATCCAGTATGGGTCTCTAGGGGCCCCTTGGCTGATTTTTTGTTTCATCTTGTATTTATGTAAAAAATTAAAACAATAACAATATAAATTTAATGTACCTAACTATTGTTTTTTCCATCTTAATACTTTTTTTCTCCCATCTTGAGTTGTTTTGATTTGAATTTCATTTTTTTTTTTTTTTTTTTTTTTCGTGTGTATGTTTCTATGTATCTGATATGTGTTCTCATTTATTGTTTCAGACTGTTTATGATTGAATCTGTGGGTTCTTTGTTTGAAGGAACTCATGATAGCGATTTCTACTATGAAGTACAGCGAAATGAATAGTGAGGTTACTCTGTGTGCCGAAATGAACTCCCTATCCTTCAATGAAGTGAGTGTCGCTTTGTTTTCCGTGTTTAATAATAAAATAATCGTAAGATAAATTATACGTTATTAAACATCGTGGTTTGATAGTATTATTGTGATCAAATTGATAAAGTGCATGCATCTTAATATGATATCAGGACTAGAGATGTAAAATTCTCGAGAATAATCTTTCGGAGAATATTCTCTTTGATGAGAATATTCTTCAGTTACCAAAATCTTTCCAGAGAGTATTATCAAGAATATATGTGATAATATTTATTATAATAAATAATCTTGATAAATAACTTGAAAAGAATAATTATTTTCAATAAGAATATTCTCTAGTAATTTATAATATTAGTCCTTTGAGAGAATTATTCTCAAGAATATTCTCTGTCCCCATCTCTCTTCCCATAAAAAAGATGGGTATATTGCAGTTTATAGTAGAGATGTGAGGTGAGAATATTCTCCTAGATGTAAAGATTTGAGAATAATTGAGAATATTCATTTTTCTTTTAAATGATTTGAATTTTTTAATTAATTTTATTTATATTGTGAAAGATAAATCAGATTTCGTTGCCTGAAACATTTCCAACAAAACAATTTTTGGTGTAATCACCCCAATGACAACTTTTAGTTCGAGAATATTCTCCAGATCATGATGAGAGGTTTTAAAAGTTTGGTTATACTAGAGAATATATTCTTATTGAAAATAATAATTATTCTCAAGTTATTTATCGAGATTATTTATTATAAAACATGTTATTACATATATTCTTGATAATACACTCTGGAAAGATTTCCGTAACTGAAGAATATTCTCATCGAGGATAATATTTGAGAATATTCTTCTGAAGTTATTAATAACTTCAGAGTAATTTATGAAAGTAGTCCTTCCAGAGAAAGAATATTATATATAACTAAATTATAAATTTAATAACAGGAGAATATTCTCATCAAGAACTTATAAGAATATTCTCAAGTTATTTATAATAGTCCCCAGAGAATATTCTCCGAAAGATTATTCTCGAGAATTTTACATCTCTAGTTTGTAGACTACAATATTAATGTTTGAAAGCAAGAAATTTAAACCAACAGGGCTGAATTGCACAACTTTTAAAGAAATGTGAGTGATACAGAATTTAAGTGTATGTGCATTGAAGAAAACAATAGTTCTGTATCTTAAAATGAAGGTGATTATATAAGAATAGCTTCCTTCATCAAACAACTTTGGTTTCTTTTGTTGTGAACTTATTTCTGAAAATTTATCTAATTTTAAAATTTTTTAAGGTTTTAATCTAAAGGTTTCTAAAATCTTTATAATCAAACTTTTAAAACCTCTCATCATGACCTGGAGAATATTCTGAGAATATTCTCAAACTAAAGTTGTCATTAGAGGTGATTATACCAAAGGTTGTTTTGTTGTAAATGTTTCAGGCAATGAAAACTAATTTATATTTCACAATACTTAGATTTTTTTTCATGATACTAACATATTAAAAAGAAAAAATGCTAGCAGAATATAAAACTAACTAAATCAAAAATCTTTCAAAAGGTGTCATTTTATTTTATTTTTTAAGTTGATTGCTTCAACAAATTGATGGTTTTAAGCTGGAAATCTGATGGTAAATTAATATCATTCATACAAGTATAACTTAAAATAAACAGTTTTCAATTTTCTAGTTTGTTATAAATGTTATTTTTTCTACTTCGCATCTTATTTTTCATTTATGATTGTGAAGCAGGTACTGCACTTGGGACTGTGATGGTCCAAAATCCTGCTGAATCTGTCAGAACACATTTCTTTAAAAAATACATTATATTGAAGGTACCGAATATATGCACAGTCACAATCATTGCATTATTGTTAAACTCAACTTAAATATTTTTTATTAGATAACATTATAATGATGTCAATAAATATCAATGGTCTAATGCTTATTTAATGCAAATTCAGGGTTCGTACGGGTCAGGGAAAACCTGGAAAAGTCAGGGAAAATGGCCCATTTTTGCTTTAAAACCTGGAAATTTCAAACAACGACCTGGAAAATCGTCACGATTGTCTGCTGATCGGGAAAAAAGATTGATCAAAAATAATAATGAGGAAAAAAAAATCCGTCAGGATGAAAAAGGGAATTCCGATAACATCGTAAATATTGATAATCCGTAAAATATTGCAATGTATCGCAAAAAGCGTTAGATACTGCCATGGAGGAATGAGAATTTCGTAAGTCCGCTTGTAAAAGCGTATTGCTATGACTTTATCGTAACTTTTTCTAGCGCTTCCCCAGAAACATCATAACTACGCATCGTAGAAAGCCATAGGTACAAAGCGCAGTTGCGATAATTTCGTAAGTTGACCAGTTAGGAACGACAGATGACGCACGGGTATGTTTTGATTTTCCACGTGGGTATTTTTATTTGAAAACAATACGTTGTAAGAAAACTTGTCTGAGCGGATCATCAGTAGGCTGATTGGGTCGAAGCAGTCAAAAATGACCCGTGTAAAGCATGGTGGCAGCTTTGCAGTAAAACTCGCAACATGGGCAGATAAGTTATCCAGAACTATGCCAAGCACGTTAAATCAGAGTTCAGTGAACAACCCCCAATTGCATAGCTTCTCGGTTCTAGCGCTTACGCGAGTGCAAGCCAACTGTAAAGAATTTTGATGCAGTGAAACCAGCTACATCTTTGACTAATTATGTCACAAAGGAAACAACTGTAAAGGCTTAAATCTTGTTGGCATTGAAATTGCCGAAAAGGGAAATCTTTCATTCCTTAATTGTGTTCCATTTTTCTTCTCCATCAGGTGTATTTGAAAAGCATAAATGTGTGTAAAAAAATCTACGATTATGATGTCATTATGGTATTGTAATTGAAACTATTAATTTTATAATTAATATAAATAATTTTATAATATAATTAATTTTTTCTAAATTTTTATTAATTTATATCAATTTTTTTGATTTTTAAAAAAAAACCTGGAATTTTTTGAAAATTTGACTGGAAAACCTGGAAAAGTCAGGGAAATTTTTTTACGAAAATGAGTATGAACCCTGAAATTGTTCCATTTTGACTTTTCAAATGTTTTTTTTTAATTTATTTTTAAGTGAACTTTCTATTTTTCATTCACAATTTAGAAATTTAAAAATCAATTTTAAGTAAAGGAAAATATCTGAACAAAATGAGGCCACTATGTAGCACCTACACATGACTAACAGAACACAATTTCACAAATACAGATTATGCCTATATGATGATAAAGGACCTCAAAACCCAAAATTTTTATTGAATTTAAATTGTTGCTCTTATGAGGCTTGAAGCTAATATTTCACTGAATAAATTCAAGCTATATATGCAATCCTATCGCATGATGGACAGCAGTCAGAAAAACCACTGGAAGAAGAAGAAGGCTTATCAAAAGATTGTCTTTAAGGCTGGGATTGCTCTAGAAAAGTTGAATAAAATCCCTTTTATAAAATTTGAAGAATCCAACCAATAAAGCTCATCGATTACGTTCGAGAAAATGCAACCAATAATCTTATTGGATGAATTTTTCAAATTTTATAAAATAAATTTTAGAGAAAACTTTTGTAGTGTAATCCTGGCCTAACACTTTTTTTTTTATTATCATCTTGGCACAAATATGGCAGCTAAATTAGTTATATATTATGGAAGGTTAAGAGGTGCAGCTGAGCTTGAATATTAGTGTTTGATTATTACATAAGTTCAATTTCATTCTGTAGTCATATCTAATGAATTTTTCTAATTTTCATGTGACAAATTTCTATCCATTTCTATATATCTTTCATTTTTCAATAAATCTAATATTTAATCTCAAGACAGTTCAGATTTCAAGTGCAATCCCATAGCTTGATAACCTGATATGGCTCTCAGATAATTGTAAATTTTGGCTTTAAAAAAAATTATTGTTTTAATTCCTGATTTTTTTTATGTCTGCAATCAGGGTTAGTAAAAAAAACGGTTTTTTTTTGAAAAAAAACCCAAAAAACCTGGTTTTTTGGGTTTTTTGTTTTAATTGTTTTTGTTTGTTTTGAACCGGTTTAAACCGGTTTTTTGTTTTAAATATAGTATTAACATTAAAAAAAATGAAATTTCTGAAAAATCATTCAAACTTCTAATAATTGACTGAAATAAAATGTTTATTAATGTAATTAATACTATTCCCATACTAATCAATCAATAAATATTTCTTACATTTCAACAAAAACCAACTTTTGCAATGTAATTATTTTTTACTTAACTCAATGGATTACTGTGTGTTTGAAAATTCTTTTAATATTATTAATCATATAATATATAAAGGTTTTTCTCCAGTTATTTTCAGTATACTTAATTAGGAAACTATTTTGCAAAACGTAATAAAAATTATGTGAATATAATGTTTTTAATGAAGCATAAATAATGTCGATTAATTAGCAATGATTTATACGATATACAGGGTGATTATAACTGAGGTTCTGATTTCAAAACACTAAAAAAAGAACGATTGTCAAAATGACTTGAAAATTGGCATGAATATTCCTTAAAAAATTCTATTTTATTTGGTAAAGGGGAAGAAATACTTAAAAATGTAAAATTAATGACATCATCCAACATGTGGGAAATTTGCTCGCAGAATGGAAACGATAGCCAGTCATGGCAAAATGATACCTTAATTATAGTATTGCACGATTTCATAATTCATGGAAACATCACAAAAAACAAAGTAATTCAACAAATAACTACAACTTACTTAAGAAATGTTAAATATATTTTCCAACCTGAAGGTGAAAGCACGAAAATTTTTGTTCAACAACAGAATCGGAGTATGCCATGGTCATGATGTGGATGTGTTTGCAATTCAGCTTTATTAAACCAAACGTGTGCCCCCCCCCCCCGTTAATATTTCTGAGAAACTTCTAACATATAGGGAATGTGCTAGAGATTGCAATTCACCAAAGTTTGCAATCTGACCACTGTTTGTAACATTTTGAGGTACTCCACACAGCCAGAAGTTGCAAGAGTTAAGGTGCATCCTATCAAAGTGGGTCTTCACCAGCTGCTTTGCTGGTATTGCAATGTGCATCTTGATAGAAGTTCTATCTACACACTAATGCTGTGGAAGTGCTGAAATGATGTGGTTGCACAAAATAGATTATACTGCTGGCCAAGTACAGCATCATCTACTTGCGCATTTTGCACTACTTGCACTTTTTACCCTTTTGCGAAAGAAACTTCCACTGCTTCAGGAGTATCCATGCAAATTTTCAATTCATTCTGATAAGTACTTATTGTATAGTTTGGAATCAAAACTTAAAATATAATCACCCTGTATATAGCTGATTATTTTTCATAAATCTGTTACTACTATACAGTAGAACCTTGATTAACTGGGCTTAACAGTGAAAGTATAAAAAAAACTATTGAATATTAAAACTGAGAGTTGTACAGTAGGAGATGTGCCACTTCTTATGGGAAAGAAAATTAAAATTTCATGTGAGGTAATGTAACTACTAGTATACTAGTCTTTGTCCTTTAAGGACAGCTGGTGTCTTTATTGGATTATAGGACCACCTGCCCCTAGCATGATGGTGTCACTGTTGCTGCTGCTTTGTGAAGGGGGGAAAAAAACCCTGTGAGATAATACACCACTACATTTAGATGTGTGATGCAATCTTTATTCCTGAATTTGCTAAAGATAGAGCATCAGAATGTAGCCAAAGGTTAGAAAATGTTGTAAGAATGAGAAATTTTGGCTTTTGTATATAACTTTAAATAACTAAGATACTTCATATGAAAAATATATATATATTCTGGCCACTTTTATGAGACTTTTTGAAAAAAACCACTTATAAAATCTTATGTCATTTAAAGATATATCATCAGAATGTACCCCAAGGATATAAAATGTGGTAAAAATGAAACATTTTGGCTAATAATGAACCAATATAATATTTTTCAAGGAAAAAAATTATATTTAGGCAACTTTTTATTTGATTTTTTGAAAAAAACCACTTGGTTAAAACCAAGGTTTAACCCATGGTTTAAACCAAACAACCCTGTCTGCAATCATGAAAAAATTACCAGCAGAGATCGTCTGCCTTAATTACAGCCATAATTAATTTATTAATTTTCTACTTTGACATGGTAATGACATTTGTGACCATGGTAATGACAGCCAGAACCATGGCAATGACATTCCTAATAATTACACATATATTTATTTTATAAACAACTTTATTTGTTTTTGTATTTTATTACTGAAAAATTTAAATTGCACATTAATAAATAATATATAAAATGATACATTTCTTCAAAAAAACTTATTTTTGTAAGCTCTTGTCAATTTTAGAACTTTCAGAGAAACAAAATGTCTAGATGATATTGGGTAGGGGGCTGATATCTTTGAAATGATATTTGCTTCAGAAATCCCAAAGCAGTCAGTTTTTACTGGCCATTTGAAGTGATTTACACTTTGCTTCCCAGCACAAACCATGAAGTTCACTTTAATGTCTTTTTTAATGATCTTAATAATCTCTCCTGCAAGAGAAATGTTCAGGAATATACAATTTTTAATTTATGCGTTTGAATGAAAAGGTAAAGTACATGCATATAATAAAAAAAAAGCTTGAGCCTTAAGGATTATTTAATAAAAATTGATCAAAGGTGTTCTTAAAATAATTAATATTAAATCAAAATAATCCTAATGATCTTTTTTCTTTTATCCTCAAAACTGCAATGATTCTATTTAGTTGTCTTAATGACCTAAAAATTGATTTATAAAAAATAACAAAATACAAAGTAAATCTTAGCATACAAATACATCAATATTTTAAAAAGGAACATCAACTTCGAAAACAGAAGTGGGTGAAAATTAAATCTAACACACACAGAGAGAGAACTTAAAATTTCTGCTATTGCAAACTGTCCGAAGAATAAACTTTTTTTGTATGATTTTTCCCTCCAAATAAAGCTTTCCAATTCTTAAAAATAAAGTTCTCAGTTAATAAATTTGTAGTTTGGGACAAGCCTGGGCAATGAAATTTACAACTTTAAATTTTTTTTAAATATTGAAATTTAATTTTTTTTCATATTTCAACAAGTGCACAATGCAGTGCTTGAAAATAAATATTGATAAAAATTTTAAACATTCATGGTTGATTTGTGTAATTTACATTATGTAGCCAAGGACATAAAATTTACCATTATCTGAGAATCATACATATCAGTCACACAATCCTTTAAATATACTGCTTTGAATTTCATAATTTTATTATATTTAATGTAATTAATAATATCATTTATATATAGTATAAAGTTTATAATTTGGTTATAGAAGTTACTTCATCAAATTGTGAAGTTTCACACTTACAGTTATAAATAGGAGGTTTTAGACAGTGCGGTGAAAACCACAGTAAATACCATGGTTTTTACCATACTTTCCAAAACCTTGCCAACCCTAGTTAAAACGGGACTGTTCAATAGGTATCGCAAATTACGATATTTTTTACAGTGTACATTTCGTTCCATAGATCCCTTGTAAACGTTTTACAGCCGAGAAAGTATGAATGTGGTTAGTTCTGATCAAGAACTGAGGAAAGGGCCTTTTTACCTTATACACTCCTTTACTATAGAAAGCTATTTCAAAAGCAACGATATGTGTACATGGATCATTGAGGCTATTATGGCCCGGTTAGGACAATGTGAACTGATTGTTGACATTTTTGTCAAGAAGGGAGCCTCCAAACTTTGTACATAGTCTTGCAGGATGATAATGATATCTTACAGGAAAGAAATTAGTATGATTCTTTTAAGACTTTGATGAAATCATAAAATGAGCGGAACATAATGCGTGCAATAACGAATGGTTTAATTCAACATAAACTAATGTTAGTTTAACTACATGTTGTAGGGTGATCTTTTATAGCCAATGGAATGTGTCGATAGATCAGTAGCTTGCATATTTATACAACGATCAAGACATGTGTGATAGCATTATACACATAATTTACATACAGAATGTAGTCTTGATGTCACAGGTCACAACAGTTTCAATCTCAGCTTTAAAATATTCAAATAGAAAAAGCTTTTGTTGAAACAAAATTGATAACATAACAGAAGTCCTAATAACTATAAACAATTTTTCCCCCATTTTATGATATTAGTCTGTTCTGTACTTTGCAAAAGTGATAACAATATCCAAATGATAATATTATCATTGTGATTCTAATAAGCGACATCTTTTTCATCAAAAACATATTAAAACTGATAATACAAGGTGTGTTCCATAAGTAATGAGACCAAGTTTTTCCAGGCGCGACTATACACTTCAGCGCCCTCTAACCTGCTGGGCTAGGTATAGGGGGTGTTAGCTTCATAATGCACCCATACTCAGTCAGTTCCAAGCTGCCGGAAGGTCAGGGCGTGCGTTCTATAAAACCTGTTTTGAGCTTAATGTAACACGGCTCGATGGATCGTTCTATGGAACAACGTTACACTATCAAATTTTGCGTTAAACTTGGTAAGTCTGCCACCGACATGTTTCTATTAATTCAGCAGGCCTTTGGGAGTGATAGCTTGTCTAAATCACAAGTTCACCGATTGCACAAGTTGTTCAAGGAGGGCTGAGATGATGTCGCCGACAAACCCAGCAGTGGACATTCATCAACCTCCCGGATCGACGGAAATGTGACGCGTCCAGGATTAAAACCATGCTCATTGTCTTCTTTGATGTCAGAGGCACTGTCCACCACGAATTTGTACCTACCGAGACCACTGTGAACGCAGCTTTTTACTTGGAAGTGCTCAAAAGGCTGAAAAAGATGGTCGCGCGCTGCCAAAGTAACATCAAGGACGTGTGGAAACGTTATCACGATAATGTGCCATGCCACAGCGCCTTCATTGTCAATGATTTCCCTGGCCAGGAGCCATACCCCATGGGTTCCCCAGGCTCCCTACAGTCCTGACCTGGCTCCCCCAGACTTTTTTTTGTTTCCGCTCTTAAAAGGAGCCCTGAAGGGAAAAAAATTGGGATACAATTGAAAACATCCAGGCTCATGTTGCATCAGCTCTAAAGGCCTGAAAAATCCGCCTCCATAAATGTATCGACGCAGGAGGGTGCTATTTTGAAGTTTTTCAACTAATTGTACGAATATGTCCAATAAATGACTTTTTATGAATTTGGTCTCGTAACTTATGGAAATTTGAACTGTAATTACAACTTACTGGGAAATCGAATTTTCTGGAGGTTATGCCGAAACTAAAATATTTGGAAAGAAAAGTGATTTGTCTTCTCCGGGAATCGAACCCGTATCCTTCCCTTGCATACCAAGCAAGTGCGCTCACCAATACACCAGAGACACTTTTCAATTCCTTATAACACACATTAGTAGCATGAAACAAGGACATGAGTGGGGACATAGCAGCCTCTCTTAACTACAGCAATTTTCGCTCCAGTTGGCATTTTTGTATTAAGAGATGATATTTTTTTGGCTCAAAATATACTAATCACTTTTCTTTCCAATTTGTTTCGGCATACCATCCAACTCAGTATATTTCGGGCTGAAAGAATACTATCTCTTAATACAAACAGGTGAAATATTTTGTAGACTGGCACAAAATACCAAACAGTATACATATAGACAGGACAAAAATATATAAGTAAGAGAAATAATTTGCTGACTAACAAGAAATAAATGAATAATAATATAAGGGAAATAATTTTTGAATCTACAATAAATACATAAACAGGACAAATAATTATAGAACGGCAAAATTAAATATATAGGAAAAACAATTTGCAGATCGCTATAATATTCAAATAGAAGAAAATATTTATAGACCAGAAAAAATACATATAGGCTATACAGGTGAAATATACTGAGTCATTCATTTTTCTGGATGTTATGCTGAAAGTAATATTTGGAAAGAAAAGTGATTTGTTTTCTCTGGGAATCGAATCCAGGTCCCCTTGCATACTGGGCAGGTGAACTAACCAATACACCAGAGATACGCTTTTCAATTCCTTATAACACGCATTAGTGACGTGAAGTGCTGAGTGGGGACATAGCAGCCTCCCTTAACTAAAACAATTTTTGCCCCATTTGGTGTTTTTATATTAAAAGATGGTATGTTTTTGGCTCAAAATATGCTGAGAAATTGAATTTTCTGGATGTTATGCGCTTCACGCTAGTAATGCATATTATAAGGAATTGAAAAGCATGTCTATGGTGTATTGGTTAGTGCACCTGTCTGGTATGCAAGGGGATCTGGGTTCGATTCTCAGAGACAAATCACTTTTTTTCTAAATATTAGTTTCAGCATAACATCCAGAAAATTCAGTTTCTCAGTATATTTTGAGCCGAAAAAATACCATTACTGGAAGATATATTGTTATTTTTTTGAGATTCTCAGTATTTGTTTTCTTTGGATTTGATTTCAAATTTGTTAACATACCAATCAATTTTTCCTTAGAATAAGTTCTTTTCTTTCCCCCTTCCCCCTGAAGATTATAAATGATTTTTTTTTTAGAACTATTTTCTAGAATCTGCGAGCATTTATCACACTGTTTGTTCGTTTAGGGTTATGGAGGCAGGTCTGATTCGCGGGAGACACTTCATTCTCAATGGAATGGTGAAAGTTGCGGTAAAAGTTACGATGCAGTTGTATTTTCTGTCTTGAGAGTTCCACCTGAGGATTTTGCGGTGAGTAATTCCTGGAAAATCAATGTGAGGTCTGTTGAAATTATGTTAAATAACAAGACTCTCAGGTTTTATGGATGTTCTTTTTATGCATCTGAATGCATATTATATAGACTATGAAATTTGAGTGGTGTTGCTGAAGTTGATACACATGTGTATAGCGAATTGTACCTTCTATTTTCAGAGCCAAATAACATTGATGGATCTGCCAATTTTCAAACAGATCCAGCCAGAAGTAAGCAATTTTTCCTTTATTTTTATTCTATTTATTTTATTTATTTATTTTTATCTTATTTATTTTATTAAATTTTTATTTTTTTGAAAAACCAACCATTTAGATAAATGGTATGCACATTAAAAGAAATAATGAAATCAGCCTATAAAATGTGCTAGCATCAATTTGAATTACTCATAGTTAATTAAATGATTAAAACGTACGTAAAAAGGTTGAACATGATCAAGATGCCCATCCAAATTGAATGTATTAGTAATTTCAGTTCAGATCACTAGAAAATTTTCTTTTTGAAAAGACTAATTCAAAGTAGGATTTTGAGAAGATTTTTCTTTTTTTTTTAAAATACACTCTCATAGGGATATTCACATCTTTTTCCCATGCCATTTCCATTCATGATTTAAATTCATCCAACAGGGTATCCTAAAATTTTTGAAAAGCAAATTATTCTATTGGCCTCGATGACATCCCAAATTCTATTCTTAAATTCTGTGGCGATGAAGTCTCCGACTATCTTTTTACCTTGTTCAATGTTTCACTAAATACTGCCATTCTCCCGAATGACTGGAAAATCAATAAAATTATTCCTATCCACAAATCCGGTCCACTTTCCAATCCCCTGAACTTTAGACCAATTGCAATCACCTCCTTCTACTGTTAAATCTCCGAACATATATATTGTATCAAAAGAAATCCATATCAATTAAGACTCCCATCAACTTTTTTTCCCCCAACCACCACGGCTTTAGACGATCTCTCTCTACATCCTGTTCCCTTTCCGTGACATATAATTCTTACAATTCATAAATTCATAAAAGAACTCTTATTCAATAAGCCCAAAAAACTATTTAACTGATATAAAGCAGATATAAAGCTTTCATCCTTTGAGACAGAGTGATCCGAAATAAATTCCATGAATCCCAATGACCAACTAGTCATAATATTATTAGGGTATCTATCATCACGGAAAAGTCACAAAGTCACGGAATGAGACAGGTCATGGAAGACCCAAAAAAGTCACAAAATTTGAGTAAAGGTCACAGAATTTTTTTGATTCTTCAGAGATCTTTTTTTTCCTTTCGATTTCTTCCCTGAAATCTAGGTTTTGGAGGAGCTGTGGCATTCAATATTTTTTCTTCTCTCTCTCTCTCTCAGGTTTCTTTTCTATATATATATATATATATATAATTTTTTTTTTTTTTTTTTTTTTTTTTTTTGCTCTGGAGGGGTGGGATGAATGGGTGAGTAGCAACAGAAAAGCACAATGTCAACATGTAGTCACCCTACATCAGGACAGACATATGAGTGGGGCAAAAAAGCTATTTAGCCTGGATGAACAAAAAATAGCTTTTCTTTCTTTGCTTGTTGTGACCTCTCAACATATTCCACTAGCAGTGTTCTCAGGATCGCATGGGAATTCCTGGGGGGGGGGGGGCTTGACTGGCACGATAGATGGGGAGTCTCCTTGGGAACAATATTGGTTTTCCATAGAAAGGGCATGACCTTCTCCTGCATTGTGGAGCAGAGCCGTTGAATCTTTGGTGAGTTTGCAAGCAAGAGTTTTCACGAGGTGGGGAAAGGCTCTTGTGAATTTATAGCATGAAAAAACAAGCAATGATAGTGATTGTCCCGGGCCTCAGGGCTGCAGCCCTGGCGAACAATAAAATCGTACGGTATAAGCATGTGACAGAATGAGGGCGTTTGAGAAAAGACAAACATCAGAATCATTTGCCATTAATTGTGGTGTGACGCAACATTTAGGCCAAATTTAAAGGACTACCAGTGTTTCCAAATATTATGTTTTGTTTCCCCTAGGAGCGTCGTGGCAAGCTGAAAATATTGATTTGTGCTTTAAAGTGGTTCTTTTATATGGTAAAATACTTACCACACTTTTTGGGGAGCCGCTGATGAACCATGAAGTATGCAAGGGAGGCAGCTGACAAACGAGAACCATTAAAATATGGTGACAAGCTTGCGATCTTAGACCGACAACAAAACATAGCAATAAAGCAAATAATAAGTGCCTAATATTAGACTTCGAAAAATGTGAATAGGAAAAGGAATATGTGAAACCGTTTTTTTGGAAGGCCTCTGTGTTGGTCTAGTCGGCCGTCTTGATTTTTTTTCTGGAAAAATGAACATCACAAAGGCCCCGTTCTCGTGCAGTGTTTCTCGACCGCCGGGCCCTGACATAGGCCGAACCAGGCTGTGAGTGGTTTATTGTTTCATTTTTGCCCATTTATTTCCCATTAATCGTGTGTATGGGAAATAAATGGGTAATTATTTATTCTTTCCAATAAAAAGAATCAGCCGTGGCAGATTCCAAAGGTTTAGAACCACATCCTGCAGTATGGCCCCTAAGCTGAGATCTTCGACAGGCCCAGACCAGGTTTTTCACAGGCTCTCGTATAGCGAATTGATATCGTGTAGAAAAAAATTGTGAATTATCTCGGGTTCCTGGGCTGGAACCCATCAGCCCCCTAATGTGCCTCCCTGCACAGGTGAATTGAGCATTGAATCACAATTGGAAAATCGGCCGGACTATGTTTGTATCCTCACGCGATGGTTTTGGCTCTCGTATATATAAAAAGTGATTCTTTTAATTTTTTTATTTTACCTGTGCTAACATGTTTTGTCTGCGCACGGTAATGCAATCAGTAAAAAATGGGTTCATTCATACACATTCTATAGTCAGCGTTGATCGTTGAACTGATTGAACAAACTGCTCAATCATTTACATCTCGCTAAATTCAATGTTGTTCGGCTCTTTTGCTCTGTTTTGAGCCCGCTATCGCTATGCAACGTAACACGGCTGTTGTGCACACAGCTTAATGTCAATCAATATTGTGTTCAGTAGTTTTGCATTCACAGGACATGTTTTCAACTTGGGTGGACGCACCCATAGAGCTTGTTTTGCAAAGATTTCTCATATAGGTGCCGAAAAAACTCCAATATGACAAAAACGGGGTTGGGGAGTCTAGCATTGCCAGACGTCCGTATATACTACCCTTAAGGGCAGTGGTTCTCAACCGGGGGCCATGGATGAAAATCTCGCAAAAGGGGAGCCCCGGCTGCTGATACGGGGGCCACAAAAAAGTTTGTGAAATTAAATTTTTTTTAGTCACTCTGACTAAAAAAATTTAATTTCAAACAAATGCATAGAATATCCTTTTCGAACTTTTTCCCCTATTCAAGTAACATTATCATGAGGAAGGAAATAAAAAAGTGTTGCATGTAATCGCGGTGGTTTTACGACTTGGGGATGACAGTAGGCCCTGACACAAACTATAGAAGAGGTTTAAGCAAAATGGAGTAACTGTAGACAGAAAATTGTGTGTGTTCTAAGACACTTTTCATTCAAAGAGGGCTACCGTAAAGAAAAAAAAGATTTGTTGACCATTCATTGACATTCTTTTGGGTGCTGGTAGTAAATGCAATCCAAGAAGTGGATGGGTGAAAAATGAAAGCTTGTGAAAAAAACCCATCGTTTTCATGCAATTACAGACGGATAGCCATCTAGTTTAGCACAAAGCTATCTTCAGCCGGCACTGAAAAAGTCTGATGGGGATCAGAAAATCGAATGAAGAATGATTGCTTTGGGATATTTTTTAAATGAATTTTGAGGGGTGCCAATTCATTGTCTTTGCTGAAAAGAAATAGTCAAATTCAGTCCAACAAACTCCAAGAGACCAAATCATACATGAGGAAAAATACCAGTGAAATTTAATTTTTTAAAACTACAGTACTGTATAACTTAAAAAACTGTAATTGCATAAAATTACCGTTGTTTCAATCGCAAGTGTTCTATGTCATTCCTTTCAATTTAACAGGAAAAACGTAATCTTATATATAAATGTGAAAGTATGTATGTATGTATGTTCTTTATACAAATCTACAGTTTTAGACCGATCGTCGCGAGATTTTACATATATATCAAACAGGACCGGGATTGAACCGTAGGCTACTTTAAAAGTTCGTCAGAGCTGGGCAAATGCCCGAAATGGGCGAAAAACTGTCGGGCAACAATGGTTTTGGGACCTCAACAATTACTTTCGGAACGTTTACTTTGGTTACCGTGGTTTCCAACAATGTGTTTCAAACGTGAATATATGCCTTTACAATGGTCTGTCACACCTTTAATTCTGTTATTATAACGGTTTGTCACTCTTTTCCAATCCTCCCAGTAATTGAAGAAAACTCGGGAAGCGCCAGATAGTTTTGCTTGCCTAGGGGTCATTCAAGTATTACATCAGCATCGATGGGGGGGGGTCCGACTTTTGATGACAAGTGAGGGGGGGGGGATTGGATGATGCTTACGTTATCAACCACCCTTCATGAAGATGAAGATATGAAATATTCTTAATGGCATCTCATTCGGTGCGCCAAAAACGCAAAACCTTTCGATAGTTATTGGGCACCTAAAGTAACATTCTACCTATTGATAAGTCCCCTACAGAGCCACTTTAATGATCTCTAAATGTTTCACGGATCCTTCAAGTGCTCTGGAAATGTTTCCGGGCCGCTTATGTGCTCTGTGAAACTGTGCCACACATCACTCAAGTGATCCGTAATTATGCCACAGATCACTTAAGTTATCTGGGAATGTTCTGCGGGAAAATTGAGTGATGTAGAACCGCACTGGGGCCACTTAAGTGCTCTAAAACTGCGCCACGTGTCACTCAAGGGATTTTTAAATGTGCCACGGGCCACTTAAATGCTCTGGAATTGTGCCACGGGTCATTTAAGCGATTTGTAAATGTACCGCGTAGTTCATTTCAACAAAATTATGTTTGAGGAGCAAGTCACATCAGATAACCTTCAGGGCCACATTTGGTCTGCGGGTCAAGGGTTTACCATATATGGCTTAAAGGGTGGGTAACAGTGAGTTTCTTGAAGTGAAATTTTGAGTTCTTACCCTTCAAATGGCATTGAAATTAACAGAAATTGATTATAATAACATATAAAGGAATTTTTAAAATTTTAATTTTTTTTAAAAATATTTTTTGCATTAAAAATATTTTTTTTTGTCCGGGGGGGAGGAGGCACACAAACTCCCTATGCCCCCTCCCACTTACGTTTCTGATCCTACCAATATGCGTTAGGAGGTAGGGGGCAGTGATGACGAAATCTTTCTGACAAGGGGGGGGGGGTTAGAGTTTTGCTTACTTTTGCCGACAAAGGAGGGAGGGGGGATCAAAAATGGCTAAAAATTTCCTTACGTAATACTTGAATGGCCCCCTATATACAGGGTGTTCTGTAAGTGCTAATGCGGCCTTTATCTCATCAACTGCCCATCGTAGAGGTATAGTTTCAATTTACAAAATGCTTAAAAGGCATTTGAATAATATTCGCTTCACAAGCTGGACATATGACGTCACTAACAACAGAGAACAACAACTACGGCGACAAAACTGAGAATAAAACTGTTCAACGCCAGCTGTTGAACTCAATGCTTGCCTCAAATCATCAACACTCTGACACGAAGTTAAAAAAATATTATTATCCACCAACATACGAGTTTCAACTGCAAAATGACTCAGCACTGCTATTATTTTCACATCAAACTTGGTCAAAGTTGGCAATGGAAGAATTCCCATAGATCTAAGCACTAAACTGATTACATTCCCAAATGGATTTGGATTTTGTCAGTTGTTAAACTCAGTTCAAGAACTTGCAGTCGTCCCAAACATTCAACAAAAGCACCGAAACCATGTGCGGCTTTGTGAGAGAGAGATTCTGGCATCGAAAAATGACAGTGTGAACAAGACCAACGAAAAAATTATTCCAGGGGACTCCACATCTTAAAATCGGTTGACACTGTCGCATACACAGCGCAGATAGTTCTGTATCCTGCTGATTTCTGAACTCTGGATATTCCGGTAGTGCCACCATACAATTTGACCCTCAAAGTCGGAACACTTATAATGCTTTTAAGAAATTTGGAGACATCGAGACTCTGCAATGGCATCAGACTCTGCGTGAAGAAATTGCACAATTACATCATTGAAGCAACGATTCTAACTGGATGTTCCAAAGGAGAAGACGTCTTCACATTCCACGTATCTCAATTATAACTGCAGAAATGCCATTCACTTTGAAGCTATTACAGTTCCCAATTCATTTAGCTTTCGCCATGGCAATCAACAAAGCTCAAGGCCAGTCGTTAGCAGTGGCAGGTATCAACCTACTTGAGTCCTGTTTTTCACACGGACAGCTTTTCGTCACCTGTTTGCGTGTTGGTAATCCCAAAAATTTGTACATCTACACACCAGATGGGAAAACAAAAAATATTGTGTATCCACAAGCGATTGCTCCAAGTTTTTAATTAAAATATTTAAAAATAATTTCTTACTTGAAACAGAAATTTTTTTGATTAAGAAATAATTAATAAGCTATACGTATATATACATTTTTTACGAGGCGGGCAACGTCGCCGGGTATCAGCTAGTTTTAAATATATTTAAGGTGATCTTAATGTTATTTGGTTTGCTGATTGGTTTCTATATGCAATCCAAGCAGATAATGTATTGGGACTTCCTTTAATATTGACACCACATCTTTAAAGTTTTTTTAATCGATACTGTAATGCTTCCTATTAACTGCCTTACTACTTAAGCCTGCTGTTGGGCTACTAACTGGCCTGCAACATCCCAAATAATTTCAATACAATTTTCCTATCCTGCAAGAACAATGTTGTGGACATTAGAAAAAAAAAAAATTTCTAAAACGGCGTATGACCACATTCAAAGCAATTTAAATCCTTTTATTTGAGACTCACTGCGTCTGCTGATTTCTCAAAAAAGTGCAATAAATTCTAACGTAAGCCTTTGAAATGTCCATAACCGGCTCAATGCATCTTTGTATCTATCAACCTAAAATTTATGGTTTTTAGTGTTGATAATACGCATGCAAAACCAATTCAGCAACGCGTTTTCACAATTTGTAAAAACTGCGGATTTGATAGTTGGAAATGATGTCTAAATGCCAAAGATTTGGAGTCAAAATGAAAATGTCAAATAATTGAAATTGTGCTTCGTATAAATTAAATTATTTTAATATTGAAAGCTATGTATATATATATATAGATAGATTAATCGTGACCGTAGTCAAACGTTTCGCAAATGTGAAATTTTTTCATACAACTGAGAGTGAGGCACGAATCCCCTTGTGGACAAGTGGAATTTCGAGGCATTTACGCACAACCGAGCCCCTCTTAGCCATTTTTCTTTCTCCCCACTCTTTCTTCCTTTTGCTTCCTTCCTAAATTTATAAAAGTAAAAAGGACATAATCATTTTAAAAAGGACTGTTTTCATATCAAATTGCCGAAGTTCAATTACTTTACTGCAAAAATGTCAGATTTTTTTGGGGGGAATACAGTCAAACCCCATTATAATGAACTCCAAGAGACCGGAAAAATCACTTCGTAATAACAAAATTTCGTTATAAAGGAATTTCAAATTTTTATATTGTTCCTATGTAAACTTATCCGGGGGATTAGAAAAGTTTTCGTTAAAACAATATTTTTGCTGTTATAACGGTATTCGTTAAAACAAAAGTCGAATGTATTTCGTCTCAAACTATTTTTTTACTTGTAGTAACGTTTGTTTTGTTTCTGAACCTTTATTTGCCGGAGCTGGCATTATCCTTAATTTATGGACATGAGTGTAAATTAATTTCACGTTTCTAAGTGCAATATTCATAGAGATATGCAAATTCGAAAAATTGAGAAAATTTGGGAAAAAAACTGCATTAAATGCGGGTAAAATGGTTTTCCCTCATTTAATGCTGTTTTTTTCCAACTTTCTTAATATCTCAGTGAATATTGCACTTGGAAACGTTGAATTTTTTTTCTTGGAGGCAGGGAAAGAACTTTCCGATTGGGTTTTGGGGCACAGGGTGTCCGTATAAAAAGTTAACATTTTTATTTTAATAACTATGTAACCCCTGGCAACATGAATCAAATATCTGAGTACTACACATTATTCTGGTACTTTTTTCAACTGAAAGTATGCCTCTAGGACCAATGGTTCGCCAGTAAAATGCCATATGCCCCGTTACCTATGCACCCTGTATATTAAATATAGTACAGACTGTTATGTGAAATATTGTGCTGTGTTTAAACAACAAATATTGCGCTGCGCTTAAGTCAACTCGCACGTTGCTTCGTTCGCTTGCGAGAGAGCGGCCACATTATGAACCACAAAGCCACTTGAAGGTAGCTTTGTGGCATTACTACTTTGTAACATTACCACTTTTATCCACATGAAGAGAATAAAATTAATAAAAATGCTTGCTACCACTTTTTGCGATTTTTATCATTATAAGAATGCGTATTTTGGAAGCTACAATTGACATTTCTCAATGAAACCATAATCATTTACACACAAAAAAAACTAATTTGGAAATAATACAAATTTCATCCAGTACAGTAACTTGATGACATTAGCTATGTCTACACTGGTGCGTTTTTTCTGCGTCAAGGCGCTTTCCACTGGCACACCTGTCATCAAGCGTGTCGTAAATCACTCAGGCGTGACTCAAACTTGTTGAAAGGCGGCCATTTTTTAAGAGGCATTCCTTTTCCTTCTGCTCCACCAGGTTTGGATTTTCGTTCAATTTCCCTTTCCTTTTCGTGAAGATTCAGTGTTGTTTTCATAAGGTTTTTCTCGATTTTTGATGTCAACAAAAAAAAAACATTGACACTTTTGAAGGCTTCAGGTCACGTAGTGCATTACGTGATATTATTGAAGGTAAATTTAAATTAACGGTAATTATAATTGTAAAATTATAAATTAAATGATTGTCTTGAAAATTATTTTTTGGTAGAATTTCATGTCAAAATGCTGGTCGATTTCTTTTTCATGTTTTGGCGAAGAGCTCGCGTTACGGAGGTTTGCTGTGTAATTATAAAATAATTCACGAGCTCTTCGCGGGGCCACCCAGACACGGCGTTAAAACTTTAACCAGATGTGTTGGAGGGCTATTTATGATAATAAGATCTAATGGTATGATTTTTCAAAGTATATAAAATTGGTACGCCCTCCGAATATCACTTTCATCGGAGGTCCACCGTGCTGTTGAAACTCTTGACTCCACATTTTTCTAAACATTTCGTGGAGGCACACGAATAATACTTAGTCAACTGTTGGAGGATCACCCTTACCGGATGCAAGACCCCTTTACCAGTGCCTGTTTCTTGCATGGGCAAACGGGAGCAAGTGCCCTTCGCCCTTGCAATTTTAGGAGGCCCACAAATTTCGATTTTCTTTCCTTTATTTTTTTTAACCTTCCTTTCCGTAGAATATTTCCAAACGTGGAATTTAATTTGAGAGTAATTATGTAAACTTTTTACATAATTGTAATCTGTAGCAGACATATTCAACCTGCTGCTCGCGGGCACTGTGGTGCTTTCAAAGTGCTTGATGCTCGTGTCCGATTTCATGTTTGCTAGTACTTGATTAACGTCCCAATTTGAACACTTTGTACAAATTACATTCAAGATTAAAATCATCCTGATTTCAAGCAGTCGTATGCCAAACTTGATAAGGGTGCACCCTTTTTGATGATGGGAACAAGCATTGTGCTTGAGATTTGAAAAAAGTTGCCTCAAAGAACGTTATATAAAAGGGTGGGGGGAGGGAAAAGATTAATGTTTGCACAGGGCCCGAATTTATGAGGAACAGACTGTGCCCTTCAGCACAATAATAATCTTCGCTATTTTCTCAAAAACTGTACAGTTTTATGCAGATTTTATTTTCATGAATATTATTAAAGCTGCAACCAGAAGCGTACGCAGGACCAACCTTTCGAGTAGCACGCCGAGTTTAGGGATGAGCGTACAAGAAACTCTCTTCTAGAGAAATTTTCTGTTACTGACTGTCGAAAGTACGGTATTTCAAGTTTAAAAATTGTTTGAAACAACATATTAAATAATTTTCTTTTTGATACTCGAATTGTGTGCGAAAATGTTTTAAATCTGATCATCTTGGGCTATCATATTCTGCTACTTTTTATTATGAAAAATTATTTAATTTGGAAATTTCAAGTTTTTCACTTCTATTACCACGGATTTAGTGCTTTGATGTATGAATAAACACTTGAGAAAAATAATGCGCTTACTATAATTTTGAACAAAAAAAATTATTTAAATACGTATTAGATTACGACTTGGCAAAATAGACGTATACAGTTTTCTTAATTTCTTTGACTCGACTATATTCGGGTAAAGTTGACGAACGACTTGATTTAATTTTTAATTTATTCCGAAATTGAGAAATTTTGAGAATGATTTCGTCTATATATTCCGTCTTTTATAGAGCAATTTTCCCCTCACATATTTTCACATTAAAATGTGGAAATTGCATCCACTGCGACAGTTGCATCGGCATCTGAATTGAAAGGTTTAGCCGTATAGGTGAAGACAGAAAAAGGGCACGCCACTTGAGGCATGCGATAGAGTTCAGCGGTAAAGAAAAAAAAACCGAGATTGAAAGTTGAAAGCTGTTGAAAAAGAAGACGCACCAGTGAGGACATACCTATTGTGACGTCTTCAAGCGTAGAGTTTACATTGATTGAAAATAATTTATTCTATTTTTTTACTGTATTCTATTATGTCTATTTTGCTTTTCCGTTATTTACATAAATTAAAAATTAATCAAATTAAATTCAAACATATTTACACTTCAGACAATTTTTGAATAACTATCTTCTAATGGGAAAACAGGGGGGGGGGGGGGAAAGGAAGGGGGAGTAGAAAATTAGTCATGTTCGTAAGGGGACCACAGGGATGAGAAATGGTTGAAAGGGGGCCCTGGGCAAAAAAAGGTTGAGAACCACTGCTTAAGGACATATCTTGGGATGGATTGCATTGGATATTCATGATCTACTGAGGACTTGGGTAACCTCGCAAAGTTGGTTGATGGTGTTTGTGGGGATACAATATTCGTACATCAGTTTCTTAGCAATTACTGAAGCAGTAGCTTTTTGCAAAGGATACATTTCTACCCACTTCGAGTAATAATCTACAACCACAAGAAGATGAACATTACCACTACTGGGGACAGGAAAGGGTCCCATCGTATCTACACCAACCAACTCGGCAGGAAAGTGCACGACAGTAGACTGTATTTCTCCCCAGCCTCTACAGTTGGAATACTTGCATTTTTGGCCAAAACACACGTGATCTGCACCTAGCAAAAGGTTTTTCCCACCCCCATATGCTCGGCAAAAGCAGTCATGCATTTCCTTCAAAATTTTTTCACGTAATTCCGGTGGTACGATTAATTTTTTTTCTCCCAGAGCAGTAAATACAACTTCCCATCCTTACAGGCATATCTTTTTTCTATACAGGGGTTCAAAGAAGTCTGTCCCCATTTCTTCTCTTCAAAATAATTCAACACATCTGAATAAAAGTTTTTTGTTTCACCACAATTTCCTCGGGAGTCAGCAGCTGACTACAACAAATACAACTTTCCCGAGATAATCTCATCGGCATGGATGGGAATTCAGGGGTTCTCTTGACAAAACGTCAGGAACTTCCATTTGTGATCCTTTCCTATACTCAAATATTAATGGGTATTCTTGCAAAAGTAACTTATTTTTCTTTCTTTTTTTCAAGCCGAGCACAACTCAGGTCTATCGCCATGGGCAATTTACTACCTAGTGAGTTGTGCCGGAAGTGTGATTGTGTGTACCTAACAGTCTGAGTGCGTATCCAGTGTTGTGTATGATTTTTCAGGGCTGCCATCTATATCTCAGAAGTGAAGTGAGTGATGTGTAGTGACTGAATATTTGTACTGTTTGTAGGACTGTTGCTCTCTGTGGCGAGACTTTTTAACGTGGAGATCGGCTCGCATTTGCGCCTCGAAGTTGGGAACCACAGAAAACCAACTTCAGCCGACCACCACTGTGACGACGGTGGGGCTCGAACCTGGGTCCCTGCGATGCGAGTCCATCACTATGACCACTCGACCACCACAGCGGCTGCAAAAGTAACTGCCACTTACTAAGATGCCCTTTCATTTGTTGTCCATGTTTGGCCCAGACCAAAGCTGAGTGATCGGTGACTATCATAACCGGTTCACCTGTCAACCATTCCTTAAACTTTTGGCATGACCAAACCACAGCTAAGCCTTCCAACTCAGAAATCCCATCTCAGCAGGTGACAAGGTTCTACTAGCATACGCAAGAGGTTTTTCTCCCACAAGCTCGACCTGATGCAAAACTGCACCTTGTCCATCTCCACTCGCATCAGTATAGATTTTCAACGGATATTTCACCTGACAAGTCAGGAGCATGAGTTAAAACATTTTTTCTGTTCCAACATAGCTTCCCCCCCCCCCACCCCACAAAAATTTTTTGTTTTTCTTAAGCAACTCGTACAATGGGGGCAGCAATTTGAGAAAAATGCGGAAAAAACTACCTATACCACCCACACATCCCAAGGTAGCGTTGTAGCTGTTTAATTGTCCTAGGAGGCGGCATTTCCTGTACAGCTTGTATTTTTGAAGGCTGTACCTCCCAACCTTGTTCAGTCAATCTCATCCCGAGATAATCCAATGTTTTTTCTGCAATGAAAATTTTTCCACCTTCAACATCAAACCAGCTGCTAACAAACAGGAAAACACTTCTTTTAAATTCTGTAGGTGGGCTTCAAAGGTAGCGTAATAAATCACCACATCATCTAAATAGAATTCACAGCAATGTCCAACAAGATGGCCCAAAACACGCGACATCATTCTTTGAAACGTCGCTGGTGCATTATTTAGTCCACAGGGCATAACACGAAATCTGGGCATTCCGGTTTTTGTAACGAAAGCAGTTTTATTTCTGTCCTCATACGCACTCTGACCTGCCAGTACCCAGAACAAAGATCTGAGGTAGTAACGTATTGGGATGAACCTATTCGCTGAATTATCTCCTGTATACGGGGTAAGGGATATCGATCCGGTTCAGTCACCTTATTCACCTGGGAATAGTCTACCACGAATCTCCACTCTCCTTCTTTTTTAGGCACCAAAAAAGCTGGGGAACTCCATCCAGTAGATGCAGGCTCAATAATGTTATTTTTTAACATCTCCTGGACCTCGTCCAAAATGTCTTGTTTATATTTCGGCAACTTGAAAGGGGTTCTAAACACTGGAGATCCACGTGTCACTATACAATGTTCGACAACATTCGTTTTTCCTGGTAAATCATGAAACAAATCGGAATAGGTTTCAAGCAAATCCTGCACCACTTGTTTTTGAGGAACTGCCCAATCAGACTGCTGAACAAATGCTTTCATTTTATTCCTTTATACTGAACCAAGCCACCGTGTAATTCACAATATCAAAAATCAACAACTAATTCAAACAAGTTCAAAATATCGTTGCCAATTAACAAGTTTTCTGTAGCTCCTGGCAAAACAGCAATTTTAGTCCTCAAAACAATTCCTTTAATCTCAATTTCAACAGGAAGTAACCCCCTCGGTCGACATTTTTGTCCAAACACCAAAATAAATTCATAGCCCTGCCTCAGTTTCAATTTCGCACCTCTGGATATCAACACCGCTGTAATCTTGGAATCAACAATCGAAACATCCGCAGCCATATCGATAATCTTCTTACATGCATAATCATTGAGGACCACTACAGGACACAGAAAATCATTTATGGGGCATTTGTCAACTTCAGATGCAATTCCCGCCCACCACACCCGACACAGGGTTTTCCAACCTAAGACTCCAAATTTGAGTGCGTGGACAATTTCTACTAAAATGCCCAATTTCATTGCAGGAAAAACAACGACTTTGTGTCTCTTGAGGTTTACGGACAACCCTATTCGTACCAACTGACCTTTTAGTATTCAAATCTCTCAACAGTAGAAAAAGTTCTTGAATTTTTTTGGGACCTTTCACATTTAACAAATTACGGTACTCTTCCGGCAATTGCAACGTAACCGATTCTCCCAGTCCAAAACTTTAGGATCAAACTGAAAATACAATTCAACTGTTCGCAACACAAACTTTTCGATATCTCCCGAAACATATTTACGTGAAAAAAGGGCTTGTGCTAACTGTACTCTTGACCTGAACTCCGAAAATGTTTCTATTAAAAGATCATGGAAATTCTTCCAGTAATCTAGTCTTGAGAGTTCAAGTCTTGTTTCCCAATTCGATTCCGCCATTCTAACGCACAACCTTCTAATGCAGTTACAACAAAATCCACCTTATTTTCAAGACTATTAGCCACTTGAAAAAAGCTTTCAAAACTATTCAAGAAATCTATTACAGATCCTTCACCTGAAAAATGTAACTTAAGGTTCCCAGCTAACCGATCTCGAACCCGAATAGGGCGCGTCTTAAACTGCTCAACATTTTGTTCTCCTACAGCAGAACCACTCAAGTCATGATCACTAGCAAAACTGGGCAAACCATCGAAATAATCTAACAGGGAGTCCTGATTATTCATAACTGACGACTTGTTCAAATGTCAAAAAATTATGTCTCTGGTCAAAGCAATGCATTCCATCTGTGCCTCCAATTTAAATGCAACGTTTTCATTGCATTAAGGGTTTTTGTATGCATCGCTGTAAGTGACCAGGCAAAGACACATTGACAAGGAACAAATTATTTATTATGTTTTCTAACAACAAAGAATTCTGAACTGAAAAGTTAATCACCTTCTGAATCAGGGAATTTGAAGGGGGTCGAGGTAAGTCCACAAACAAGTCCTCTTGACAAGTAGTAACGAGTCCATAGGGTCCGGTCGACAGAGATGAGTGACGATGAGTTAGAGGGATCAACTCGGTGAAGATGGGTAGTTGACAATGAGTCTGTAGGTGGCGAGGTCATAGGGTCCGATAGGTGGCAGTACCAAGATCGTAGAATCCAGTCGGCAGAGAAAAACGATCTGGGACGAGTCCGTAGGTTCCAGTCTGTGTCAATGAACGACCGGCGACGACAAGTCCATAGGTTCCAGTTGGTGGCAATGGATGCGTAGACTCCCGATACTGGATTTAGTTCATCAGATGGTAACGAAGCAAGAGCGTTCAAGAATGGTAGGTTAGTCCTGCGTAGCAGATCAAGAAGAGTCTATCTAACAGCTCGGCATAGGCAACTTCTGGTGGAGGTGATCCTCAGTGAAGAGGGAAGTTCAATCCATTATTTTTCAGAGACCTCAGCAATTACTTGGCAGGCCGCTTCCAAAAATGGAGAACTCTTAGCACACCAGCAGTGCTCACGTGCTAACAAATCACAAAGAAGGCGCAAGTAAGAAGGAACTACGCCTTCTTATACGAGTTAAAGTGCTCCATGCGCCATCTAGGCTTATTTGCATACTAGGAAGAAATTCTTTCCGGACTAGTGCAGTGACATAGCCAAAAAACGCACGTCTACATGAGGAAGATGACGTCACTCCTCGGGAGACGTACAATCTAGGATCGTTGTGCGATCTTGAATCTGAGATCATCACACAAGGACCAGGTTACTTCATTTTCAGAGTTCACCTTGGCATAATATCTGAAAAATATGTTTCCTTTATTGTCGAATAATCAGCATGGGTTCACTAAGGGAAGTTGTGTAATCTTCATTAGACTGTAATTACGTGACTGTAACTGTAAATATTACTGAAAGCCAAATTCAATAACTTTTCTAAAAACCAAGTGCTTATGAAATCTGGTGCATGGAGGTTGCAGTTCAAATCAGCAGATTGACTCTTAATTACTTTAGCTTTTCATGATTAATAATGATTCTATTTTCTAAAGCTCTTAACTGAAATATTAATAGGAACTTGAACTAAATTTATTCTGAGTGATTGAATTTTTTTTTTGTTCTTAGGAGCTTTCAAGTTGTGCTTGGAACAAAAAGGAAAAACTCACTCTAGCTCCAAACATTGTTGCTTTTACACAACGGTTCAATCATGTGAGTTGCCATTATATTTTTTTTCATCGACTGGTCCATGCCTCAGGCTGCATGTTTTGTATGGTGTCAATGAATTGCATTTTTGCCAATTAATGTCTTTTTTGATGTGAATAAGTCTTTTAAATCATCTAACAATATTGGATGCATTCGCAAAAAGTTGCGTAACAAAATCGTTTAAATGCTCATATCTCAAGAAGTATTCATATTTTTTTCTGTATTTTTGATGTCTGTGGGTAGATCTCTCATTAAGACATATCCAATCGTACCACTCACGTTTTATTACCTCTTTCAGTCTGGGTACCTAGCTCATGACCAGCATTCGCAACAAAATTATTTTATCCCTTATCTTGGGAGGTTTATGTGCGAGTAGAAGCCAGTGGTGTCAACTGATAGATATTATTGATACAAATTCAATGGTGCCACTCTGGTTTTAATGCCTCTTTTACTCCATGTATCAGGCTCATTGCCCACGTTCATAACAAAATTGTTTTATTCTATATCTTGGTAGGTTAACAGTGCATAAGCCAATGATATTATCTGATAGATATTTTTTGTGACAAATCCAATATCAATCACATTTGATGGTTATGATACATATTCTATTAAGTTAGTACCTACCACACAATTCAGGGCAAAAAGAAGGTATTCATGTTAAAACTTGCGGCAGTGTCTGTGATACAGCCTATCCCAAAATTTTTTTGTTCAATTCTAATAAATTAATGAATTTTCAGGTGAGCTTCTGGACAGTCAGAGAAATTCTATCTGGACAGACACCAAAGTCTCGTGCTGATATAATGGCTCATTTTGTAAGAATTGCCAAACGTTTACATGAACTCAACAATTTGCATTCTGAATTTGCCATACTTTCTGCTCTACAGAGTGCCCCTATCTTTCGGTTAAAGAAGACTTGGGTAGTAAGTAATGTATTTCATATTTTTTTAGCTCTAAATCCAATTCCTTAAGCTATAATATAAAATCAAATGACCAAAACAACAAAAAATGAAATATTAAAAGTTAAAAAAAAAGGTATAGCTGCTCTCTACACATCAGGACTTCCACTTCTCCTACTTTTGTCCTACTTTCTAGTTTTTGTCTTATTTTTCCTAATTTTTTACTGTATCCTATCAAAAAAATTTGTATAATCGATTTTAATTGAGAAGTAATCATTGATATATTACTAAATAATATAATGTAATCGATTTCAATTAATGATTCTGCCAAAGCTGAAATTTTTCAGGTTATTTAGGGGCGGGGGGAGTTGCATGCGGATTATTTGGTTTATTAATTTTTCTTTTGCTTAGCTTGAAGGTTTATCAAGTAGAGTAGCCATTAAAAACTTCTGTGTGGATGGAAAAAAATAATTTTGTATTACTACTTGGTTTTGTATTACTACTTGGTCTACAGTAACTAACCATCATGCAAAATTATGTTGCACATCTTGTTTATTGGTGAAACAACAGTTTGCATAACAAAAAAAAAAAGCAGTGTGTTGAATACATAGGCTTATTCTGGGTTTTGTGATTCTAATGCTACCCAATAGCATTTAATTGTCTTCTGTATTTTATAGAGCTTCCAGATGCATAAATAATTTTTACAAAGCTCAGCAAAGAGCTAAGAATGAAAGTGCTTCATTTGTCCAAAAAATGACGCTGGCTCCAAACATTAAAATGTAAACAAATCCCTTTTAAAAAAAGGTGGACAGCGCCATAAAACCATCTATTTCTCCTTGACTTATTTACATCAGACCTTGTAATTTACACATTTTGCTGATCCATTGTATTAAATTCACTTTGAAAGTCTGCTTGTTCTTTTGGATGGGCTTCATCCAATGTGGATTCAAGCCTATATGTCAGCACTTTGGTGAAGATTTTATAAAGTACTGATAATAGGCTGATTGGTCGATAATTCTTGATATCCTCTTTTTTGCTCTTTTTGTAAAGAACCATTATATTGCATTATTCCAACCCTCAGGTAGATCCGATTTTGTGAGACCATTTGTGCACAAAGCAGCTAACACACTGGCATAGTCTTCGCCTTCTGCTTTAACAATGTCTATTGAAATCCCATCTTCACCTGGGCATTTTCCTTTTTTTCATACATCTTATAGCCTTGTAGACTTCTTTCAGCACAAGTGTAAAATTCTGCTCCATTTTCTTTTCTTCCTGCTCCCTTTTCTTTGTTCCGATCTCCTTTCTTTATGTTTATATAGGGTATTGTAAAATTCCTCTGCAATACTAATAATTTCATTTCCATCTTTTGTGATGGTTTCATTTATCATTTTTAGAGCATAATCTTTCTTCATACTGTCTTACTAAGTTCTGTGTATTCCAATTTTGATTTAGGGTCATTCTTCTCAATCTGAAATTCTCTCCAGTCTTTTGTCAGTTTCTTTCTTTCTTCTGTTATTTTCTTCATCGGTTTGATTCCTTTTTCCTACAGCGACTTCTTTTAGGGTAGTGGTTAAGTTTCTGTTCATTGTGGTGACATCTTGTCCGTCTTTGGTGGTTTTGTATAACAAATCAAATCCGTTTTTCAACTCCAACTGGAATTTATATCAATGTTCTTGAAGATTTGCCATATCGATGAGTTTTTGTATTTTTTTTTTAAGATTTGCTCTTTCCATTTTAGTGTTAAGTATTCTACGTGTCACCAGTCGATGATCGCTTCCTATATTGAATTTGTTGAGAACACTGCAATCAGGAATTATACGCTTATGTCTAGGATGTAGTCGATCTCGCTTGTTCCAGTTGGCTTCTACACATCCACTTTCTTTGGGGTTTCTTAAAAAACAAATTCATGATGCATAACTCTTTGCTCTCTGCAAATTTGACGAGTCTGTTCCCTCTGTTGTTTTATACACCGTAACCATGACTTCCAACTGACCTTTCACCATTTCTTCTCTCTCCAATTCTAGCATTGAAGTCACCCATGACTATTTTGATATGATAGTTTCCTCTACTATTCCTCTCGTCTGATTCTTCATAAAAGTCTTCTACTTATTCCTCAGAATAGCTTGTTGTTAGTGTATAGACGTATAATCTGTATCCGGGGCATCTGCTTGATATTTGCATAACCAATTTTGCAACTCTTATCAGATGTGCTATTTAACTCAACAATGTGATTTTTCCACTTTTTATGAATGAGAAATCCTACTCCTAGTTCTTCCATTATCTGTTCCTTTGTAACAAAATGCACATCCACTGGGAAGTTTGATTGTCTTTTCTTCTTATTTCACAGATGCCTAAGATGTCCCAATTTATTCTTTCCAGTTCTTCCAACTCTTGTAAACAATTTTCTGATAAAAGAGATTGTTCGTTATACGTGGCCAAGGTCGTCATCTTATGGCAGCCTGGTCCAACCCAGAGATTCTTAGCTCTTTCTGTCTTCATGTCTTGCTGGTCGCTGCCATAATCAGGGACACTCAGACTGCTTGGGACGGAGGGCCTTAGTTTATAGACAGATTTCATACTTCTTTTTAGAGGGTTTTTTTGCCATAATCCTCCATGCTGGCCAGTGTGGGTTGGAGGAAACCCATCCGCGTCCATTCACCATGTGTTAAACATGGCTACTTACGGACTGCACCAGGAGAAGGTACAAAAATTGGACCTTAAACCTTTACTCCTAAGCCCTGTGTTTACATGTGCTAATATTGCGGTAGCATTGGGAGTTCAAGCACCCACTTGACAATTTTTTTCCTTCGTGGGGAAAGAAATATAGAGCAGTCATTAGAGAAAATTCTTGAAGCAGGTTTTAAACCCACTTTTTCTATTTCACATGTGAATGGGGCTCTAGTCGATTCCTTCAAGTCCTCATAATGAATCAATTGAAGGGTCTTCTCCTAGTTAACAAGTAAAGGCTATTCAACAACTAAAATAATGCTATGAATTTTTTTTTTAATTTCAAAAAAAAAGTAAATTAATTTTTGAGGTATTTTTTTTATTATGCTATGATTATGTTGTGCAAGAGGATACCCCGTCCTACTTTTTCTAATTTTGTGAGTGAGAGCCCTGGCACACACACACCCATTACCATACTGCTTTGCATGCAGACAGGCAGGCACAAAGATATAATTTGGGAGTAAGGTTCTACATCAACCAATGTTCTGAAAGAACAAGCAGCGTACTTTGTTCAAGCTTGGTTGGACCAGTATGTTTGACCAGTTTTGTGGAGTTTTTTTTTTTGGTATTTATATGATTGTCATCTCTTTTCTCTGTAGCATTTGCCAAAGAAAGAAACGAGCACCTACTACAAACTGGCAGACATATTTTCAGACACCAATAATTTCGAGAAGCTACGAGAACACATGGGTAGTTTGAAACTGCCTTGTATTCCTTATCTAGGTAAGAATTTCATCCCATTTATGCAGCAGTATTTTTCACCATTTTAATCACTTTTTGTTGGAAAATTGTTAATTGTGATGGGAGAGTAGGAGAGCTGATGTAGGGTCCTTGCTGCTGTTGTACAGGTATGATATTATCGGTCATTACCTAACTTTATTCCTATCTGCTTTGGAGCTGTTTATTGGAGCAAATGAAATGTTTAAAGTATTGAAATATGTTAAAGTTACAAAGTTCTTGATTAAAAGAAATATAGAAGATCTGTGGTAAATATATAGACTTGAATCTCACCCATAGAGACAGTGCAGAGGAATAGCTGATCTATTTCTAGATTTGCTTGTATATGGAAAAAATTGCAGAAAGTATAGGAAGCTTAACTTAGGTATAACTTCAAATATTTCCAATGCATTATAGGAGGGCACTCATTTCCCCCTAATGAAAAAGCCATAAAATTATTTTTGTCTAAAGCCTTCAATTCTATGCTTAATTGTTTATTGAAAATATTGGTAGATGTTGTACCAACATACACTGATGGAAAACGAAATCCCAACACCAAGGAAAAATTTATTTAGAGAAATGAAATTTGGGCAAAGCAATTGTCTAGGTAACATATTTATTTGATTAAGGTTTCAAGTTCACAGGTTAAAGTAAGTGCGAGAAAATGCATTTCAAATGTGAAATGGTGGTACATTAATAACCACTGCAGTTGCCACGATTGTGAATGCAGGCATGCAAACGTGCATGCATTGTTTCATACAGGTGCTGTATGTCATTTTGTGGGATGGAGTTCCATGCCTGTTGCACTTGATCATTCAAATCAGCAACAGTTAATGCTGGTTGTGAATGACGCTGGATTTGTCTTCCAATAATGTCCCATATGTGCTAGATGGGAGAAAGATCTGGTGATCTCGCAGGGCAAGACAACATGTCCACTCTCTGTAGAGCACGTTGGGTGACAGCAGCAGTATGACGAGCCTTATCCTGTTGGAAAACACCCCCCCCCCCTTGAATACTACTCATGAATGGCAGCAAAACAGGGTCAATCACCAGTATGACGTACAAATTTTCTGTCAAGCTGCTAAGAATAACGGCGAGAGTGCTCCTGCTGTCATAGGAAATCGCTCCTCAGACCATGACTCCTGGTGTAGGTCCAGTGTATCTACGCCACAGACAGCTATGTTCCATGTGCTCACCTGGCCTCCTTACCAACGTACGACCATAACTGGCACGAAGACAGAAGCGGCTCTCATCTGAGAACACAAGAGATCCCCACTCCGCCCTCCAATGAGTTCTAATTCGATACCACTGACGTCACAGATGGCAGTGATTTGGAGTTAGCGGAATGAACGCTACAGGCAGTCTGGCTCAGAACTGTCCCCCAAGTAATCAATTTGTTACAGTTTGCTGTGTCACTCTGGGGACAGCAGAAGCTCTAATTTCTGCTGCAGATGCAGTAGGGTCACCACAGCCCTTTTTTTGATGAATACAGCAGTCTTCCCTCTCAGTAGTTGCCCTGTGTGCAGCTTGACCCCGGTTTTCTTGAGACAGTGCCTTCCCATGACCATTGCTGCCAATAATTATGCACAGTGGATACATCCCTGTCAAGTTTTTCCGCAATATCGCGGAAAGAAAATACACCACTTACATACAGAATACAATGTAGTTAGAATAACTGGGCATGAAAAAACATGATTTATGATCTAGCTGTCATTCATGGCCGATGTAAAGAAATTGCCTCTAGTTGTGATTTTGAAAAGGAAGAAAATTTCTTCGAACATGAAGTTTCCACCAAGAAAAGGGCAGGCCCAGAAAAATGGCTGAATAAATGAAAAGGGCATTCTACAATGAATCCAGAAAATATGGAACAAAAGGCCCTGAGCAGTATTGGAGAAACTGGCATTATTGGTATGGGATATGTTCAAACCCCACAAAACCGATGTCAAAGCCGAACATTGATTGTATAGCCTTTAGGTGTTAGCGTCAACAAGCTCTTCAAAGACTACTTGAGGAATTTGTGGATCGAATGGATGAGTTCTGATGATAAAGAAATTACAAAAAGTGGTGCCTTGTGTTCCCAAACCAAGTTGGTGAAGACTTCTGCTATTGGTCAAAGGCAATCGCCTGGTTTCTGTAAGGGGTTTTCATTGGCCTAGAGGCACAATGTCTGTCTGGAGAGTTGTGATTGTGTTATGTAATAAGTACTTATTCGGTGTTCAAGTGTGTCGTGGAAATCCCTGGTGAGGGAAAAGGTGAACACACGTGTTGCTTCCCGTGTATGTATTGATGTGTGGTTTCTCTATGGGAAGGCGAGGGGGGGATTGAGTGTAGGTGCACTCGTGACAGTGATTATGATTAAAGTTTCGATTTAAAAGTTATACAATAAGAGCTACTGATAAGAATGACTTGAAAATTTGCATGGATACTCCTGAAGCAATGGAAATTTCTTCGGCAAAAGAAAAGAAAAGTGCAAAATGTGCAAGTGGAGGATGCTGTACTTGGCAAGCAGTAGGCCTATAATCTATGTTGTGCAACCACATCATTTCGGCATTTCAACAGCATCAGTGTGTGGATAGCACAGATTTGCTATCAAGATGCACATTGCGTTACCAGCAAAGCAGCTGCTGCTGAAGAACCTTTTTGGCAATAATAGAATGACATGACACCTGGCTGGCTGCTAGTTCGCCTGACCTTAACCCTTGCAACTTCTGGCTGTGGGGAGGTACTTCAAAATGTTATGAACAGTGGTTGGATTGCAAACTTTGGTGAATTGAAAGCACATTCACATCATTACCATGACGCAGCCTGATCTGCTGAACAAGTATTTTTGTACGATTAAATAATCGACGTTTGGGTTTACCCAAAATTCAAAACGAATACGGCTATATGCTTTTCAGAACTATATGAAGTTCCTTCATCAGTAGCAGAAAAAAGAAGATATTGAAAAAAACTCCTTATAACGGGAATTACTCGCTGTTGTAGACAAGAGTCAAATTGAAAATGAACTGGCAACAAAAGAGCAAGAGGATGGAAAAAAGAAGAAAAATTGTGGAGCCAATCACAACCGAGAACATAATAGTGATGCTGATGGAGAAGAATAATTATTGTAGAAACTGTTGCCAGATTTTTGAGAAGGGTGGTATGCTAGATAGGTCGTTGACCAACTGTTTTGTGTTTTTGTTGATGTGGAATGATTCGAAAAAATCCAAGTCAGACGGTGAGGGATAGAGAAGTCAAACGGATGGAAGAGAAGTCAAATTTATGGTCAAAGGACCAGCGGTGTTGGGCTATGGATGAGCGGTTAAGGTCTTGATTGCTTACGTATCTTCTATGCTCATTTGAACGGTATTTTAGGGCACGTTTAGTTTGGCCTATATATAATAATCCGCATTGGCATGAAATGCTGTAGATGCCCCAGTTGTTGAGTGTGTCAATGGGACCTTTTAGTTGAGAGAAACTAAGTTTATTGACGGGGATGAAAACCACAGAAAAATTGTATTTTCGAAGGATTTTAGCGATGCGTTGGCTGGTTTTTGGGAAGAAAGTCAAAATGATCAAGTTTTTGTGTTCAGGTTTAAGCTTGGTTTTGGAAGTGCTTTTAATCAGTTGGCTGTGTAGATTATCAATGAGAGAGCTACGGTAGCCACGATCGACTGCTATTGCTCGACTTTACGTCAGAAGAGGCCATTTTTGTGTCAACAGGATTGAAGGTATGGAGTTTCTGCTCGAATTCAACTGAATTTCTCATAGTGTGTGTGTTATTGCAAGAGAGTGGTGAAAATATTGAGATGAGGTGTTTCGCAAGCTTGTAAGAGGCAGTGCCGATATTCGAGACTATGGGTCGGTGTGGAATATCGGGTTTGTGGACTTTGGGCAGTGGGTAAACCTGCCGCAAAACACAACTGATGGGGTGAGAGCTTTTTTCATGGTTTGAGATAGAATCTGACAAGATTTTATGGCTGACTTGACCGTGCTAAGTTCATGCGAGCTGGGGTCTTTTTGTATCCTTTGATATGGGCCATCATTAATTAGAGTTGAGGATTTCTCAACGTAATCCGATCTATTCATGATGACTATTTGCCTTCCTTTGTCAGCCTTGGTTATGGTTAGTTCTAACCCACGCAAGGAAAATATAGTGACGGCTCTCAAAAAAGCGCTAGACTTGGCAGGAAAGGACATTGTGATCAAGTCGCAGCTCAAAGCGAGAATTGCGGGGGGAGTGCATCAAATTGTGGAAGTGACAAAGAACAGGGCACTAGAGGCAGCGCTGAAAAAAGGGGTGGTCACTACTAATAAGTGGCACTCGAAAATTCTGAGCTTCATCCCGTCGCCACGCTGTTTGAGGTGCCAAGCCATGGGCCACCGGGCCACGCAATTCACAAGCCCGGCGAGATACGCCGATAGGCACGGAGCGAAGGACTGCCCAGGCGGAAGAGAATTACAATTGTCCAGATCAATCACGACAGTGGAAGATGTCAGGGACCGTACTGGAACCTACCCATTGATTAGAACTGTCACGTTCAGAAGATGGGTGAGGCCCCAGTGAGGAGCACCTGACAAAAATTAGGCGCCCAAGACACCCTAAAGTTAGTACAAAGATATGGAAACGGATGGCAGTGCAACGGTGCCTACGGCAGATAGGTGTCAGGAAACCTCACGTCCAGTTGACATCCAGACATCAGTAGCCCAGCCTCAAGGACTCAAGTTTCTGCAATTCAATGCAGATAGGGCCAAACGAACCACATACCTACTAGAGCAACAAGTAGCGGCTAATCAAGTAGATGTCCTCCTCATCCAGGAGCCGTGGACGGCGAGGGTGCACTACAAGGTATGCCGCAGGCGTGGAGAAAGTGGAAATCCCAGAACAACAAAGCAGCCGTAATTCTCTGCAATAAGAATATAGAAGCGGCCACGCTGAAGCTGGGTTAGCACACAGCAGCGATCAAAGCAAGGGTCAATGGCAAGGAGGTAGTCATCATGAGCGGCTACTCCTCACCGAAAGCCGAAATCCAGGAAACCCTTGCCGAGATCAGAGAGGTAGTTCTCAGCCAGTGGGGAGAACCAACGATAATCGGTACTGATTTGAACGGCCACCACTCAGACTGGAATTACAGGGAGGATGACGAGAGAGGTAGGTCGATCCGTAATCTGACGATGGAGCTCCAACTCCAAGTGGCCAGCAGGAGCAATGTAGTACCGACCTACGAGCACAATGAGAAGAGGGGGTGGCCGGACCAGACGTTCTGGAAGGACACCGGAGAACTGGGAAGATGGCATGTCGGAGATGAAGTCACCCATGGTTCTCACAAATACATCCACTTCCAGTGGCGTACGGAAGGTCTTGTACCCCCAAAACCCAGGTATAGCTCGTCCATCAAGAGACTGGAAAAATTTGTCAAGAGGGTGGCGGCCCAGATCCCTAAGCTCCTGCGAAGGATCATGAGAGCGGACAACGGAGAAACTCTCGACGAAGCCGCTGAAAAGGTCCTAGACTGCCTCAGAGAAATGGCGGACAAGACTCTGGCAAGGAAAGAACCACCAACTAAGAAAGTGGCACCTTGGTGGACGCAGCAACTCGAAACAGAGAGGAAGCACCTGCGAGCCAGACACAGGCGATGGAAGAGGGCGAAAGAAGAAGAACTCAAGACAACCAGGTGCATCGAATTCAAGAAACACCAGGCACAGTACACAAATATGCTCAGGAAAGCGAAGACTGAAGGATGGCGTCAGTACTGTGAAAAGGCCACGGATGCTTTCGGCAACGTCTACAGAGTGACGGCCAAGAGAAGAGAAAACACGGCCCAGATCATCATGAGAGAAGAAGACCAGACGATGGAAGAAGCCATAGCCAGGCAACTCAGAACCCTGTACCCGACTGATGAGGCGGAGCTGGGAAGAGAAGCAGATGAGGAGGAAGGAAGGGGCCAGAACCAGCAAGAGCCCCCCATTGGCCCGATGGAACCGAACATCACCCAGAAGGAAGTACAGCGGTCGCTGAGCAGGACAGGTAACAAGAAGGCTCCGGGCCCGGACGGGCTTACCGTGCCCATATTGAAGGTGATTAATGGCAAGCACCCGGAGCTCCTGACCACGCTTTACAACAAGTGTCTGGAGCTGAGGAGATTTCCCAAGGTCTTCAAGAGAGGAAAGGTTATTCTGATCCTAAAGCAAGGAAAACCAGTGGACGACATAAAGTCGTATCGTCCAATCACCCTGCTCCCACACGCCGGAAAGATTCTGGAAAGGATCCTAGTCCAGAGGGTGATGTACCATTTGGAGAGACAACAATACTTGCACCAGAACCAATATGGTTTTAGAATGGGGAGATCGGCGGACGAAGCACTCTGTGACGTTGTCGACAACATCAAGGAAGCCAGGACACAAGGAAAGCACGTGGCGCTGGTCTCCATCGACATCAAGGGCACATTCAAATACAAATACAAATACAACGCCACAACAGGCAAATTGCCCAACGAGTTGGCTGACCTAAGAACATCATGGATCCCCGAGCCATTTTTTGGAGGCCCTACCTACTACTGCTACACCACACATGCACTCCCCCCCCGCGGAACCCCCCAACGAACCCCCAATGAATCGGTACATGCGGGAATGTGCGTGTACGTGTAGTGCAACCTGACGTAAAGTTTGTTTCTGTGTAATGCTTGTTATGTGTAGTGCTGTCATCTGCCCCCAGTTTTTCTAACTATGAGTGAAGTGTTATGGTTTAATGATTTACCGTTGTAGGACTGTTGCTCTCTGTGGCGAGACTTTTTAACGGGGAGATCGGCTCGCATTTGCGCCTTGAAGTTGGGAACCACAGAAAACCAACTTCAGCCGACCACCACTGTGGGGTTCGAACCCGGATCCTCGCATCACGAGTCCGGCATTATAACCGGACTCGATGCACTTCGGTACACCAACCTGAGAAAGATCTTTGCCCAGATTCCCGCACCACAAGATCTAACACAGACTTTGATGCATCTCCTGAAAGACAGGAAAGTGGGCATGGAGCTGGGAGGTGAGCTCGTGGAACATGACCAAACGAGAGGTAGTCCGCAGGGCTCGTGCTCGGGTCCCCTTATGTGGAACGTCACGGTGGACGGCCTACTTAAACAGTCCTGGGAAGAGGGAGTACGAGTCCAGGCCTTTGCGGACGACATACTAATAGTCATGGCCACAGAGAAATGGAAAGAGATGGAAGAAAAGGCCACCAGGACTCTGGATCAGATGGCCAATTGGCTACACAACAACGATCTGGAGCCGGCAATCGAGAAGAGTTCTTACCTGTGGTACAGTTCAAGAATCAAGAGACCCAAGATAAGGATGAAGGGAACCAGGATCCCATGGAAGAAGACGATGAAATATCTTGGGGTCACTCTGGACAAAGACCTGGACTGGATATCACACGTAAAAACCCAGGGAGCCAAGGTGAACGCTAACCTTCAAACATTGGCGAGCATGGCAGGCCCAAGATGGGGACTAACGCAGAAGCTCAGAAGGATATTGTACGACCAGGTGGCTATCAAGATAATAACATACGGAGCTGCTGCGTGGTACCAGGACCCATCAGAGAAGCTTAAGAGGCAGCTGGACAGCCTGCAGGGAGGTTTCCTGCACCTTCTCACAAGAGCCTACCACAAGACGTCAAAAAAAGCAGCCATGCAGGCCATCGAGGAGTTCCCCCACTGAGTCTTCAGACGGAGTATGTGGCCAAAGCAGCCATGGTGACAAGACTCAAGAGGAACATTAGTCTGGGGGAGGCCCAATACCAGTGGAGTGAGCTAGAGCAGAGAAGGATAGGCTGGGATGTGCACCCTGCCACCGACATCCAGGAGAGCCAGATCATCACCCTGGAAGAAACGGGCCCTATCTCATACGAAGGAACCACTATATTCACAGACGGTTCTAAAACCCAGGATGGAACGGGTGCTGCCTTCGTGAGATACGAGGATGACGTAGTAACCCAGAAGTGGAAGCAGAGAATATTGACAGGGTGCACGATTTTCCAGGTGGAGCTCTTCGCTCTAAGAGAAGCGGTAAGCAGCTTGGAAAACACAACGACCCAGTCCAAAGTATACACAGACAACCGATCCAGCCTGGAAGCCATAAGAGACCCCCTCACGAGGACGCCAGGACCGTCCGCAGGGCTCTATTAAAAAATCCAAACATCCAATTGAACTGGGTTCGTGGCCATGTCGGAGAAAAAGGGAACGAGGAGGCGGACCGATTGGCCAAGGCAGCAACCTTGAACCGTACGATCCTCCTGGAAAAGAAGATTCCAGCAGCGACTGCAAAAAGGATAATAAAGATTCACATCCTTGGAGAGTGGCAGAAATTCTGGGACCACCCCGCCACACATGGGAAGTTAATCCATAGGGTCCTGCCCAAAATACAGTGGAGAGAGAGATCTTGGAGCAGAGAGAAGACGATATTCTTCTCAGGCCACGGGCCGTTCCCCACCCACTTCCTCCGCTTCGGGATCTCAAACAATGACAAGTGCCTGTGTGGAGGAGTCGGAAGCCCATTGCATTACGCAACAGAGTGCGAAAAGACCTCAGAGTTCCACCTGGTTAAGCCGCTCCCTCAGTTGGAGCATGAATGGTTCAAAAGGATGGAGAGAGATGGAAAAGCCCTGGAAACCATCAAGGACCTGGTTAAATTCCTAGAGGCCAACCAGGAACATCTCCACACCAAGAGGGATGAGACCATCCAGACTCCACATGAAACGCAACAACTGAGGAGGAGCGAAAGACTGAGAGCAAGGGCAGAAGCCGAAGACAGCGTCGATAGGGTACTCTTGCAGGAAATAGAAGAATTAGAAGACGAAGAATATGACACAGAGGGAGAGCAATCGGAGAGAGAAGAAGCGGTCGAAATATGGGAAGACTCGGACTCTGACTTCCAATAGGATGATCCAGTGAAAGAGTAATCAAGAAACAAAGTCCCAATGATCAGTGTTTAAACTGTGAAGCACCCAACCAAAAGCTGAGGAGCTTTTGAATAATCGAACAACCCCCTCCCCTCATGCTGAAGGACCTGACACCTGGTCGGACCAATGTGATACGAAGGGCTCACACTAGCCAACGAGGGAAGACATGGTCCAGGACCTGGCCTGGACACGGCGGAGGGCTCACCCGAGCCAACAAGCCAATGAGGGAAAACATGGTTCAGGACCTGGCGCTTGGCCACAGAGAGGAACGGGGGCTCGGGTTCAATAAAGCTGGAAAGGACATCAGAAGAGCTCATCGGAATAAATTGCATATTGTATAATAGAAATATTTAAATCTGTATATACTTTTTTTTTTTTTAAATGTGTTTTTATATTCAATGTTCATGTATTTTATATTTTATATGCATAATAAAGCACCCGACATTGCCCAGCCCCTCATCCGGGCAATGGCTAAAATTGACAATGGTCGATAGAGCCTGGGCGGTGCACGAAATGAAATGGTTAGTTCTAACCATACTTCTAGTTCTAGACCAGACTTACCGAATTCCATTTTTCCCAATTTGAAATCTCTGAACTGTTAGACCTTACTCAAGTCTGTCTCAACCAAAATACGTTCTCTTTCAACAAACAATTCTATCATATGACTGAAGGCCTTGCCATGGGAAACCCTCTCAGTCCTGTACTCAGTGACATCTACATGCACTATTTTGATACAAAACTCTTCCGTGAAATTAGTTTTCCTTTTTATATCAGATATGTTGATGATTACTTCGTTCTTCTTGACCGTAACGCTAACATTGACCATATTCTAAATACTCTCAATTCCATTGACCCTTGCATTCAGTTCACTATAGAGAAAGAAAACAATAACCAAATTGCATTCCTGGACGTATTGGTCACTCGCCATGAACAAACTTCCTCTACCACTGTATTTCGCAAACCGTTTGCTGTTTCTCTACCCCCTCACAACCTCTCTGCACATCCTCCATCACAAAAGTATGCCTCGTTCTACACATACGTGAAGCGAGCCATTAATATTTGCTCTTTGCCGACGTTACTCGATGCTGAACTGAATATCCTTAGAGCAATAGCAGTCAATCGTGGCCACCGTAGCTCTCTCATTGATAATCTACACAGCAAACTGATTAAAAACACTTCCAAAACCAAGCCTAAACCTGAACACAAAAAAATTGATCATTTTGCCTTCCCAAAAACCAGCCAACGCATTGCTAAAACCCTTCGGAAATACAATTTTTCTGTGGTTTTCACCCCTGTCAATAAACTTCGTTTCTCTCAACTAAAAGATCCCATTGACACACTCAACAACTGGGGCATCTACAGCATTTCATGCCAATGAGGATTATTATATATAGGCCAAACTAAACATGCCCTAAAATACCGTTCAAATGAGCATAGAAGATACGTAAGCAACCAAGACCTTAACCGCTCATCCATAGCCCAACACCGCTGGTTCTTTGACCATAAATTTGACTTCTCTTCTGCCAAAATCATCCAAAAATGTCCCTCACCATCTGAGTTGGATTTCTTCGAATCATTCCACATCAACAAAAACACAAACCAGTTGGTCAACGACCTATCTAGCACACAACCCTTCTCAAAAATCTGGCAACAGTTTCTACAATAATTATTCTTCTCCATCGGCATCACTATCACGTTCTCGGTTGTGATTGGCTCCGCAATTTTTCTTCTTTTTTCCATCCTCTTGCTCTTTTGTTGCCGGTTCATTTTCAATTTGACTCTTGTCTACAACAGCGAGTAACTCCCGCTATAAGGAGTTTTTTTTTTCAATATTTTCTTTTTTCTTCTTTGTTTCTGCTACTGATGAAGGAACTTCATATAGTTCTGAAACACGTATAGCAGTGTTCGTTTTGAATTTTGGGTAAACCCAAACGTCGATTATTTAACCGTATTATCAAACCCAAAAGGTAATCCATTTCTATTCTAAGTATTTTTGTACTTTCATCTCATAGCCAGAACACGGTGGACAACATATTTAATATTTCTTGAGTAAGTTGTAGTTATTTGTTCAATTACTTTATTTTTGTGATGTTTCCCAGAATTATGAAATTGTGCAAGGCTAATTAAGTTATCATTTTGTCCTGATTAGCTCTTGTTTTCATTCTGTGAGCAAATTTCCCATGTGTTGGATGAATAC